>NC_091119.1:127071960-127371960 GCF_040183065.1 Periplaneta americana
CGCTCCACGATTGTGTTCTGTTTGCAAATCACGTAAGCATAAGCAAGAAAGTTTTTTTTTTAACAATTTATTGATCGATCAGCGCATTTAGCGCTATACAGATCATTTCTAAGAAATATAAATACAATATATGACAGTAAATTGAGGGGAGCCTAAATTGGGCTCCTCAATGAACAAAAATAATTGTTAATAAATAATTGTTTACATAAGTTGGTGTGATGATAAATTTTGATTATAAGATGAGGTCCATTGGAAGTCCGCTCTTGATTCTGGTGGGAAATGTGGACTTCTTTCCGAGAGAGTAATGGATGGCGCCTGGAACATTTTCTAGGTTGTCATAGAACTTCTTAGCTTGTGAATGAATAAACTGTTTGATTGTGTCAATACCAGTATCTCTGTGTAGTTGGCTGTTACGGACAAACCAAAGAGAATTGACTGAAGCATGAAAGTTTGGAGTTTGCAAACTTTCATGTTAACGTCTTACGGTAATGTTTATGTGAATGCTTATGTGAATCATTGTGAATGATCCCATTTGGTAGCCTGGGCGCAAACTTCTGTGTTTATGTTACGGTTATGTTTAATTTTCATTGTGAATGGACTTTAATCGGATTTCAAATATATTTTCTACGTATTATTAATACTGTACAATAATAACAGATTATATTCAATATTTTGTAGGTTCACACAAAATTATCAGAAATTGACACGTTTTATGTAGCTTTTACATCAGATATTACGAGAGAATATCATTTTTATAATCATACTACTTTTTAAATTACGAATAATTAGTTTACATATTTAAAAAAAAATTGTCTTGTTATTGTCATAAAATGATTTATTTTTATACACGCCATATACCTGCAATGATTATAAAATGACACAATATTGTAGATATAATATTCTAACAAAATGCTTTCTTATTTTAAATAGCATATCTCAAAACATGTAGTGCTTTTCCTTTCCTCGAACTAGCATCAGTATCACGAACAGGGCTGACCTGTTGTGAAATGTGTGTGGGAGCGGATCTGGCGTTTCCCACAGTGGCAGCCAGTGGAGGTACCCCCGTTCGACCCCTGTGTTTTGTAGCGTGGGCCGCAGCCGCCGCTGAGGACGAAGTGAAGATAGGCATCGCAGGAAATACGGTCCCAGCAGGGATGCCGTTGTTGTGCGGACGCCCTGATGGATCTACGTATGAATGGATCTATGGATCATGAATGGGATCTATGGGCTCATTCGTTTTCTCTATTGCTTGCTGGTATTAATTTACTTTTTTATTAACACAACATTTATTTCACCTCCTGGCTGTCTGTCTGTCCATTTGGTGCACAGTGGCGCACCAGACGCCTCGACCTGACAGTTGGGCCTCATGGTCATCACTTCACAACCGAAGGACGGACAAACCGTATGAGGGGAAGGATTCCTGCCAGTAGCTACCCTGATGTACCCCGATATGCTTCTTATTTAGACTTCCATTTATTCTCGTAATCATAATAGCAATATCAACATAACATGATCTTCAAATACTTTCCGTATACGAAAAAGGATTTTAAAGCATTAGTATTCCTACTGATAAATTTTGACACACAGTTACGTCAAGAGATGATTATCTACTCTGAATGTACTGTCATATTTCGTTCTTGACATACGGCACATCAACATTATTATTATTATTATTATTATTATTATTATTATTATTATTATTGCTATTATTATTGCTATTATTATTGCTTACGGTTTTTAAGAAACCCGGAGATCCATTGCCTCCCTCAAATAAGCACGCCATCAGTCCCTATTCTGAGCAAGATTAATCCAGTCTCTACAGTCATATCCCATTTTAATATCATCATCCCAACTACGGCCTCCCCAAAGGTCTTTTTCCCTGCGGTCTCCCAACTAACACTCTATATATATATTTCTGGGTTCGCCCATGCCCATCTCAAACGTCTGAATTTAATGTTCCTAATTATGTCAGGTGAAGAATACAAAGCCATTAGGAACGTTCAGGATAACAGAGAGGGTTTCAAATTATAAATGGGTTACATCAGCTTCTTGTCTGTGCGGATGACGTGAATATGCTGGGAGAAAATCCATAAACGATTAGGGAAAACACGGAAATTTTACTTGAAGAAAGTAAAGCGATAGGTTTGGAAGTAAATCCCGAAAAGATAAAGTATATGATTATGTCTCGTGACCAGAATATTGTACGAAATGGAAATATAAAAATTGGAAATTTATCCTTCGAAAAGGTGGAGAAATTCAAATATCTTGGAGCAACAGTAACAAATATATATGACACTAGGGAGGAAATTAAACGCAGAATAAATATGGGAAATGTCTGTTATTATTTGGTTGAGAAGCTTTTGTCATCTAGTCTGCTGTCAAAAAATCTGAAAGTTAGAATTTATAAAACAGTTATATTACCGGTTGTTCTGTATGGTTGTGAAACTTGGACTCTCACTTTGAGAGAGGAACAGAGATTAAGGTGTTTGAGAATAAGGTTCTGAGGAAAATATTTGGGGCTAAGAGGGATGAAGTTACAGGAGAATGGAGAAAGTTACACAACGCGGAACTGGAGGCATTGTATTTTTCACCTGACACAATTATTACGAACATTAAATCCAGACATTTGAGATGGGCACGGTATGTAGCACGTATGGGCGAATCAAGAAATGCATATAGAGTACTAGTTGGGAGGCCGCAGGGAAAAAGACCTTTGGGGATGTCGAGACGTAGATGGGATGATAATATTAAAATGGATTTGATATGATGATAGAGACTGGATTAATCTTGCACAGGATAGGGACCGATGGCGGCCTTATGTGAGTGCGTCAATGAACCTGCGGGTTCCTTAAAAGCCATAAGTAAGTAAGTAACTAAGTAAGTATTGTTGTTGTTATTATTATTATTATTATTATTATTATTATTATTAAAACATGGATTCCAAATAATTTGAATCATGATGGCAAGATTATTTTCTTTACCTATCTGAAGAGAACAAAAGTTCCCACACTGTGTAAAAAATAAATATAAAATGATATAATAAAATATAATATAATATAATATAATATAATATAATATAATATAATATAATATAATATAATATAATATAATATAATATAATATAATATAATATAATATAATCTTCACAGATAATTGATCGATTGTCGAATGGCCTGAATGATATGGTCAATCCTTTCGATTGTTAAAAATTTGAAATAAAAGTACAAAACTTGAGCAGCAAGGCAAGTTCAGTTTCACTGCATAGCACAATTCATATAAATCAGATAGGCCTACTATGAAAAATCTCGCCATGCTTATAGCTGTTGATTCTTTTCCTTCGTATTTCATGCACACACATATCTGACCTTAACTCAGCGGTATACCTGCCCCCGCAGGCATATCCAACTGTCAAAGCTTGCTTGTATACAAGATTACTAGTAATAAAAGCAAAAAATAGTACAGGCGGCCGACACTGGAACGCACCATCACCCACAGGTGCAATAGTTGACACCCAAGTTCAAGGTCTCAATTTCTCACATCTTTCGAATTCACTTAATTTCTTCTTCCACACCTTCTGGAGGACCCCTGCGTCAACACTTCTTGTGTGGGTTTAAAGAGGGTTTGGGGGGGTCTTGTTGAGATAATTTCTTTCAGAGTGACTTGCGTGCGATCGGTGCAGTAGATTTCCATTAGTTTTCCTTTTCGTCACTCCCAAAACCTGGAGCTATCGGGATTTCGGTTGAGTGATGTGATGTTATCTTTGCTTGTACGTCTCATTGCTCCGTCGGCATGTTCAATAATGGTTCACGCCCCGTTCAAAACGAGTAGGCCTACTGCTGAAACGAAAGCTCCGACATAACAGAAATGAATCCAGTTTCTTCACCTAATAACCACCTTAATTTCGAAAGAATTATAGAAGCGGTTCATGTCGTAGGTGAAGATTGGTCGAGCTATATCAACATTTAACGGAGTTAATTTTAGAACATTTTTTAATAGAAATGCTTATGAACGTAGGTACGTTGCCACGTAAGAATTGATTATTGATGAAAAAGTGACATGGGATTCATAGAATGCTTGTAATCGCAGAAACTGTTATGCTCTTGGTTGGGTGTTGTAATATTTCGATATCTAAGGAACTGGTTTTCATTTATAAGGATTGTGACTGACAAAGTAGACTTTAAAAAAGAGTTAAGTCAAGTTGCTAACAATTTTCATTATAAGCAAAAAAACTGTTAAGGAATTGGGTACAGTTTGCAGCAGTAAGATTTTGGAAATATTCAACATTTTTTTCTCCATTACTGTATCTTGTACAATAATGAAAATTGATATGTTTAAAACATTGTCCTTCTGCTATATGAAAAAATATTTTTATAATTAAAAAATGTATATATATATATAAGAGAGAGAGAGAACATGAAAAAGTTAACAAGTTTATGAGTTATGAGAGAAACGCTTCATCATTGCACAGTGAACTGCCATCAATTTTTATTTTGAAAAAAATATATATATATATATATATATATATATATATATATATAAGTAGTTTTTTTTTTAATTGTAAGAATATTTTTTTTCATATAGCAGAAGGACAGTGTTTTACACATACCAATTTTTCATTATTGTACAAGATACAGTAATGGAGGAAAATATCTTGAATATTTCCAAAAATTTTACTGCTGTAAGCTGTACCTAACCCCTTAAGTTATAAAACGCCATAAAATAATGAAATGCTTAATTTATTTAACTTTATCGCCATCAAAGGAATGCATACAACAACATTTTGCAGATAAAACATATTATGTAGCTTTAATATAAATCAGATTTAAATGTGGGACTAATTTTTTTGTATGAACATACATGACTATAAGCTATCTTATTTGAATTAATTCTTTTTGGAATAAATATTATTTGAATGATGACGTTAAATTTTTGAATAGGCCTACATTTCATTATTACATAAATGGAACTGTAACATTTTAAATAGTAGCAGAAATGTGTCTTAAAAATGTTAGTTTTTATTATAGATGCCTTTAAGCCTGCTATCACTTCTTCTTTATATTCCATAAATAACTTCAACATTTTGTTGAAATCTCTCTATTTAACTTATGTTATGTTGTGTTTCAGAGGTAGTTTCGATAGCTTCAAGTTTTTACATCGCTCTAAATTCTACGTTTTATATCTCTAATTCGGATTCAAAATATAAGTTTTGGAAGCCCCTTATTTTCAAAGATGTTATTTCTTGTTCCTCGCCATTATATTTTCTTATTTTATGTTGATCCCTTTTAGATCAGAATACCTTCGTGACGTCTATAGCAACTCTTCTTATGTGATTGGCTGTATAGAAGAAAACATTTTTGATTAACCATACACCATAGATAAAATTTTATTTGAACGGCATCCTTATTTTTGCGTTGATATTTTATGGGATTAAACTCGTCTTGACTTTATCACATGTTTCAGTTATGTAGAAATTGCCAACCTAAAGACGAAAATAACCCCAAATCAATTTTTATTTATTTTTTTTGTAATTAAACTCTTTTTGAACTCGCCTCCTCGAATATAATTAAGAACGAAATAAATGTAATAAAATTTATGTGCTGTATTACTAATGAATATGCATACGAATACATCTACCTACGAAAGAACATCCTGATGTTAAGAGAACACTCTCCTGAAATAAGAAGACGAATAGGAATCGCCTGGGGAAAATTTTGGAGCTCGAAATGCGTATAGCAAGAGAGATTCCTCAACCTTAATTTAAAAACAAATGTATTAAAAAATTGTGTAATAACAGTGTTACTGTATCTACGGCTAGCAGACATGGTGCTTCTCAAAACAGGAGATCAAGTGAATTCAAATGACTCAGAGGAAAATCGAAAGGAGTATAATGCGCGTCCGCCTAAGTGATAGAATAAGGAACAAGGAAGTTAGGAGAAAAACGGGCATGAATTTGATTTATTTATTTCACGGTTTCAGACTGTTTCTTCTTTCTGTCCAAAGCTTTATGTTACCTTATTGTTTGTTCTTATTTGCTTTCTTTCTTTAATTCTTGAGATATTGTATGTTTTACACAGACTGTAGTTTCATGACTTTTTAAATTACATTGTAGGTCTACGACATAATTATGTATGTGTTCTTGTATATGAGTTATAGTCGTTGGGATATACTAAATAAATAAATAAAATGAATAAACGAATGAATAAATGAATAAATAAATAAATAAATTAATTAAATAAATTAAATAAATAAATTAAACAAATAAATTAAACAAATAAATAAATAAATAAATAAATAAATAAATAAATACATAAATAAGTATAAGTAAGTTAATGTTATGTTTTATTTAACGACGCTCGCAATTGCAGAGGTTATATCAGATGTGCCGGAATTTTGTCCCGCAGGAGTTCTTTTACATGCCAGTAAATCTACTGACATGAGCCTGTCGCATTTAAGCACACTCAAATGCCATCGACCTGGCCCGGGATCGAACCCGCAACCTTGGGCATAGAAGGCCAGCGCTATACCAACTCGCCAACCAGGTCGACTAGTAAGTAAGTAAATAAGAAAGTAAATAAATAAATAAATAAATAAATAAATAAATAAATAAATAAATAACTGACAAATCTAAAGTGATGGCTTTATTTAGGAAAGGAACCAGTCCGTAGCAAAATTTGTATCAATAATAAGATCATCGAACAAGTTAAAAATTTTAGTTGTCTTGGCTACCAAATTTCATATGAAGAACAAGATTTGAATGAGAAAATTATTAAATTCAACAGAGCAATGGGAATAATTAATCAGATATTGAAGCCAACCTTAGTACAAAAACACACGCGCACCAGAATTTATAAAACATTGGCCAGACCTATACTCTGTTTTGGTAGTGAAGCTTGGACGATTCGTAATATTGATTCACAAAGATTAACGGCGGCAGAAATGAGATTTATGCGTCGTACAGCGGGATACACGAGAATGGATCACATTAGAAATTTTGACATTATGAAAGAACTGTAGATTGAACCTATTACGGAATACCTACAGAAATAAAGACAAAACTGGAGATTACATGTCATCAGAATGCCTCGTTCTAGAATTCCATGCCAAATTTTAAATTACCATCCTGTGGGCAAGAGATCCTTGGGTAGACCGTTCAAGCGTTGGCAAGAGACCGTAACGGGCCACTAGGCCCAATACATGCAAGGATGATGATGATGAGGATGAATAAATAAATAAATAAATAAATAAATAAATAAATAAATAAGTAAATAAATAAATAAATAGACAGACAAATAAATAAATAAATAAATAAATAAATAAATAAATAAATAAATAAATAAATAAATAAATAAATAAATAAATAAATAAATAAAATAAATAAATAAAAGTTTTCTAATTGAATTGTAGCAGAAAATAGATTAAATCATTATGAAGGGCGTCAATATTTTGACTTACTTAACTTTTACATTGAACATGCATTGCCTTTCTAATCAATCACACATCATATGGTTAGATACTTAAGAACCAAATTACTGTATATAAACATCATGCCATCTTTTGAGTACAAAGTGAAACAAACAGGACTTATCTACGATGGATCAGTTGTGCAAGAGCAGACTAAGTCTGAATTAATTTTACATTGTTGAAATCTTCTTACAAACTGTGTATGTCAAAGGATTATAAACAAAATCAGGACTCGCTGATATGAGGGGGGGGGCAGTAGCGGGTGTGTGGGGTATCATGTAGGTTCCAAAATCGAATCTGAGGTTCAGCATCCGGTTACAAGCATTCATATCATAAAGAAGCTCCCGAGAGAAGATAAGATCCTGTCTTTTAATTGTGTCTAACAGCATTATATACTAGCAATGCATTGCTTTCGTCGTCTGGAGGAGCCCCTGAATGAATATAATGCTATCTCCCATCTGTGTTGCAGTCTCCGATTAAATTCATGTCCGATTACTGTAGGAGGCCTCATAAAAAATTAAACATGTTCTGCTAGTTGCATTTAATTCTGAAGAAGTCCAAGGGCGGACTGATTCAACCTGTTTCTGAATCAGGGGTGCACAGTTCGTATCCCAATGGTCTCTATTCGAATCAAACAATGAAGACTGTTCTGAGTCGATCAGATGATGGAAAGAATGAAGTAGTAGGCCTAACGGAAAGGGTAATCTCACTATTTAGGAGTGTAAATTCTGGGAGACATTAAAATACAATCAAAATCACTTTAATAGTTGAGAAATCACTCATAAAATTAAAACGAGACATAAAAAAGCAGAAATACTCTTAGTACGATTAAAGTTTGTGTTTTAGGGGTAGGCCTACGAATTCTGGGAGAGATATAATAGGGCCTACATAGAAAAACACCTTAATAAATTGGACATTACTTGCAAGGAATAAAGTAACGCAAACATACAGAATAAATTTGTTCACTGTAATGTTTATATTTTCGGATTTTACGTTAAGCAAAAAGCATCGAGCATATAGGGCTCTTCTAACAAATGACCAGTTTCCATAGAAACGAATACTTACCACATAGCTTCTACAATGTACTAAGCCAGGCCTATAAAATCAATGTGCTTTTTTTCTTAACATGGAATGCTTTATAGGTGTGTATATTTTAACCCGACAGAGCTCGCGCTGGATCTCTGAGACCCAGAGTAAATAGTTAATATTATGTTCTACGTCACTATGTAAAAACATCGTTAAACTCTCATTTACCACAAAAAGACTGTATAATAACCTTAAGTTGGGGATCCCAAAGAAAATGAGCGTGGATTGGAAACAGAAGAGACTGTTCAGTAACCTTTATATGAAATAACGAGTCAAAGTCAAGATAGGAGAAGAAATGTCAGAAGAAAGCGAAATAGGGAGAGGAGTACGTCAAGGATGCCGTTTATCACCAATCCTGTTCAACATCTATTTGGAGAATTTAGTGAAGAACTGTTTTCAAAACATGGGAAGAGCGATAGTAGGAGGAAGAATAATAAAGTGCATAAGATTTACTGATAATATGGCGTTGTTAGCAGAAGAGGAGATGATAATAAGGGATATGCTACTGGAGCTAAATGACAGCTGTGAGCAGTATGGAATGAAGATAAATGCCAACGAGTCGAAGACCATGATCATAGAAATAAAATTAAAGGAGGTAAACTTGCGAATTCTAAATGAGGCAGTAGAACAAATGGACAGCTTCAAATACTTGGATGTACTATAAGCAGTAACATGAGCTGCTGCCAATAAGTCAAAAGGAGGACAGCAATGGCCAAGGACGCTTTTAATAGAAAAAGGAGCATCTTCTGCGGACCTCTGGAAAAAGAACTAAGGAACAGACTAATGAAGTGCTTTGTGTGGAGTGTAGAATTGTATGGGGGCAGAAACATGGTCAGCATAACAAAGTGAAGAGAAGCGACTAGAAGCATTTGAATGTAGATGTGGAGAAGGATGGAGTGTGTGAAATGGACAGATAAAATAAGAAATGAAGCTGGGTTGGAAAGAGTGGATGAATAAATAATGATGCTGAAACTGATCAGAAAGAGGAAAAGAAATTGGCTGGGACACTGGCTGAGAATAAACTGCCTAATGAAGGATGCACTGAAAGGAATGGTGAACGGGAAAAGAGTTCGAGGGAGAAGAAGATATCAGATGATAGACGACATTGAGATATGTGGATCATATGCGGAGACTAAGAGGAAGGCAGAAAATAGGAAAGACTGGAGAATACTGGGTTTGCAGTGAAAGACCTGCCCTTGGGCAGAACACTATGAATGCATAACCTTAAGATCATAATTTGTTTATTATCTAAATTGAGTCTGACAGACCTGCAGGGAGCATAATTTTGAAGGATATTCATATCACGTTCGTTAGTCTCATTTTATTTCAAAAGTTTCTTCTGAAAAACTGCAGCCACATTCGTAATAACATTGAATGAGCCCGATGCAAATTTTCAGATATAATATCATTTTTTTCCTCTAGTAGAAATTAATAAAACACACTTTTACTTAAAATAGCTAATTCATTAAAAATATGTAATTACAACAGGACAATAAGAAACAAACTAGTTGTCATCACGATGAAGAAATTCAATTTCTTGTGTAATATGCCAGTATCAGAATTTTTAAGATTGTGTAGGAGCAATTAAAGGTTATATCTTACTTTTGAAAAACTCTATATACCTAATTACGTCAGAGATTAAAAATAAACTGAATTCAGTGCATACCAGAGCTGGCAAACATTGACCTATTTACACATGAACCTTCTGCAACATTCGTCATAAGGCAAAAAAATATCATCTTTATTTGGAAAAAGTCAAAGAAGTTCGTAGGACATTCAGTACAAAGGTATAAACTTTTCGATTGGTCAATAAACAAAAGGCGAATAAACGTTTGTCAATTTCTTTGTCGTTTTCTTTCTTTTGTAACCAAACAATTTGTATTCCGCATCTGACGCATGCGCGATGATGCGGACCGAAAATGGCGACTGAGAAACTATTGTTTCAAAACTTCTTCTTATTTCTTTCCTAAGTAGAAGGAGATATGTAAAGGGCAAATTAGAATGAATAAGAAGCTCAAAGCGGCGCCTTTGTAGCAGAACAAAAAAGGGGCGAATCTGGGATGTGAACAGAGTGCATAATATAGTACTGGGTGTGAGACTGCAGACGTGATAGCAGGCGATTGCACACGTGGATAACAGGTCTGTAGCAATGCCAGCTTTGAGGAACACAATTTACCTGCCATTAGAAAATGTGAAAGTGTAATTCATTCTCATACACTTTGTAATACACGAAGAAAAAAAAATGTGATATAAATCGCAGAAATAATAATCCAAGGTACGGTAATTTCACAAGGAGGAAGATTAAACCGAATAGCCCTAGTACTATAAAAACCTTTAATCAATAACAATATAGTCGGCTACACCCTAATAATTTCTCATATTCGTAACACATTAATGCACAGTAATTGTTTTTAGGTTCAAGTTAGGAACTTGACGCAAGAAAGATGTGAGTTGAGTTCACGCCTTTCTTCCTGAGTAAATCAGTTAAAAGTGAAAATTCTTTTTAATGAGTATAAATCCATCAAATAACTATCGATATCTGAAAAAATTAGTGTGTGTTACAGGGAAAAATTTCACAACACTGTTAGACTTGAATTATACATTAATACCATAATAATAATAATAATAATAATAATAATAATAATAATAATAATAATAATAATAATAATAAACAACGTAGAAACGGCCATCACTTTATAAAGGTCCATTCGTACTTTGTCTTTAAGTGGTCTAATTTATTATAATTATTGTTGTGTCATATTTTAGAAACTTGAAATTTTATTTTCTAAATCGTGATTGAAATTTTAACTTACAGTATACTGTAGCCAAAATAGATAAAGACATTAATTTGCTCTATTATTCTCTTATTTAAAACTATCTTCCCTCTCTCTCTCTCGTAAGCAACGATATATACATACATACACAGGGTGTAACAAAAACTTCAGGGACACATTCCTCACATGTAGATGATTAAATTATGTTACATGAACATGAGTTCGAAAACACGTTATATTTATTTGTTAGAACGCAAGCTAGTTAGTGTGGAATTCCGTAACAACTTCACACCAGAACATGTAGACACTCTTGTTTACCTCTAGTTAGAATGTAACTACACATGGAGTGAAGTTGGGTTGAGGATGATATACCGTACGTTCTCTTTCTGTGTGTTCTGGTGTTCAGTGTTCTGTTATGGGGTGTAACGTACACGATAGCTATGATGACATTCCACAAAAAAACAATATGGCTTGCGCATAATACAATGCAAGCAGGGTTTAGAAAAATAGCCTGCGCATAATACAATGTAAGCAGGGTCTACAAAAGGAGCTGTAACAAGCTAATAAAGCATTTACGGACCTATGATCATATAATATATTTTCATCCTCTACGCGAGAGGAATGTTTGCCTAAGGTTTTCACATATCACTTTGTTACATCCTGTATATATTTAAATTATAACCGTTAACTACTTTGTCAAGTTCAAAATCCTTTTTGTAGCATATCTTCCGATCATGACAATAGAATCTGGGCTTCTGCATATAAAACCGTCTACCTTAATATTGTTTAATTTTAGACCAATATTAATATTTGCCTGCCTGTTATTATTCAGTTGAGAAGCTTTTATCATCCAGTCTGCTGTTAAAAAATCTGAAAGTTAGAATTTATAAAACAGTTATAGGCTATTACCGGTTGTTCTTTATGGTTATGAAATTTGGACTCTCACTTTGAGAGAGGAACAGAGATTAAGGGTGTTTGAGAATACGGTTCTTAAGAAAATATTTGGAGCTAAGAGGGATGAAGTTACAGGAGAATGGAGAAAGTTACACAACGCAGAACTGCACGCATTGTATTCTTCACCTGACATAATTAGGAACATTAAACCAGACATTTGAGATGGGCAGGGCATGTAACGCGTATGGGCGAATCCAGAAATGCATATAGAGTATTAGTTGGGAGACCGGAGGGAAAAATACCTTTGGGGAGGCCGAGACGTAGGCTAGATGGGAAGATAATATTAAAATGGATTTGAGGGAGGTGGGATATGATGATAGAGACTGGATTAATGTTGCTCAGGATAGGGACCAATGCACAGTGGGCCAGATATGAAATCTGACGGGAAAAAATTATAATGAAGTCACAAATGCATCTGATAGGCATTATATTAACTAATATGTTATTACAAATTAATATATACATATTTGTTGCTAAATAGAGGTAAAATTAATACCGTCACGTAACTTGTTGTTTCTTCAATTATGATTTCTTAAAGAAGAGCTTAGCTATAAAATTACTTTATCTACCAGAATGTTTTAAAAATAAAACTGGCATGTCCAAAGTTTGTGTTAATCAGTTCTAACAGTTTTAGTCATAATCATAATCATAATCATTATCACCAGCATTATTATCATCACGATCTACTTCACCGTCGTCGCTGCTGTCTGTGTTGCTGTCATTTTCTCCTTTGTCACGGCATTTGCTCGTCCCTTGCGACCTTTCCAGGACTTTTGGTTCGCTTAATAATTGTCGAACTGCTGAGGGAAAGATTCTTGTCTTTTCTGGGGAAAAGGAGAAGCATTTGAGAGCACAGGATCAGAACTTAATAAAAGAAAGTTCAACACATCTCTAATGCTGTTTTGTCGCGATATTTTTCGTGCATGTCCTTCTCTATATCTCCTGATTTGTTTGTTTCTAGCTTCTTGAGCTTCTTCAGAGAGCATTCCAATTGGTAATATTGCAGATCTAATTATTCTTCCCCCATGTATAAGCACTTTGTGCATACTGATCGGTATGAAATACTTACCACGAGTAAAGTTTGAGATATAAATCTCTTGTTTTAAAAGCAACTGCATCAAATTTCTCTACATCAACTGAAAAACCACTCGATATTGTGAGCAGAATAACTGAAAAGTGTCTGATTAATTGTTCGTCGATTCCTGTAGTGATGCAGATTTAACTGGCTCACTGAAGAATCGCAGAGCAGTAGTCCCGTCATTAGAGTTTCCAGGCTTTGGCTTTGGCTGGTCAACAATCAGTCCCATTTCAGTACGAAAGCGTTGTATTATCTCCTGTTTTCTTAAAGATACTACTTCTTTTTCTTCTCGTTTTCTCACATATCATTTTTGTATGTCAAGTCGATAAGCAATGTGTAAAGAACATTAAAAAACCTGATCCATTCATGCAAGGGAGAGAGTCCAAATCCATAGCGGCTGCAGTTCTCTGTTTCTGTCCTACAACGAATGTTTATTGTTTTGGGGGTAGCGCCACAGATGTAGCACTTTTGTGCTGAAGTTTCTGTCACAGAATTGCACATTTTACTGGATTAATCTTGCACAGGATAGGGACCGATGGCGGGCTTATGTGAGGGCGGCAATGAACCTGCGAGTTCCTTAAAAGCCATTTGTAAGTAAGTAAGTATTAATATTTGCCTATCAGGTTCTTATTGCAATTTATAAATACACATTAGATAATATTGGGGGCGCAGCTTTATCGAATTCCTTGAGATATTTGCTTTCAACAGTCAGTATTATTTCTTGTACTTAGGGCCTACACTGTTGCGGTTAAACTCGTCAGTCGTATGCAATGCAATTGCGCATCAGGAATTACCTAAACTTTTAAGTCACTTTCAGTTGGCGCAATTCTGTTCTTCTTGCTGTAGCCTATACATTACGTGATAGGCTTACCACTTTCGAAATTGCATGCAACTTAAAATTGTTCAAAATGTAATTGGCATATACAATTTCTTAAATTGCACGGTTGTTTGCACTGGGCAATTCAACATTTCTTGCGCAACTCGATATTGCAAGCAATTTAAGTTGCACCGTGAACTAGTAGGTTAGTCTACCTTAAATGTTACTTTCATTAGACCAAGAAAAGTTAAGGGGTTAGGTAGGCCTACAGCTTATAGCAGCAAAATTTTGGAAATATTCAACATTTTTTCCCTCAATTACTGTATCTTGTACAATTATGAAAATTGGTATGTATAAAACACTGTCCTTCTGCTATATGAAAAAAATATTTTTACGATTTTAAAAAAATTATCTACATTTTTTTTTTTTTTTTTTCCAAATTCTGTTCACTGTGCAGTGATGAAGTGTTTCCCACATAACTCAAAAACTATCTAACATTCTGTGATGTATTTTTTGTGTGTATTTATGCATGTCATATCTATAATATGATGCAAGATCACTTCTCTACCATTGATAGATTGTGTGATAAAAATAAATTCCTTTAAAAATGGTCAAATATCAGCGTTTTCTTCTAACATAAAAGAAAAAATTATTATTTATTAAGGAATGTAGTTTAAAGAGCATGATATTGTAAACATGAGTTTTAGCAATAAAATAAATGCGAGAGAACGTGAAAAAGTTACCAAGTTTTTGAGTTATGAGGGAAACACTTCATCACTGCACAGTGAACTGTCACCGTTATGAATTTTGAAAAAAAAATATATATAAATCATATTTTTTTAATCGTAAAAATATTTTTTTCATATAGCAGAAGGACAGTGTTTTACATAATATATCAATTGTCATTATTGTACAAGATACAGTAATGGAGGGAAAAAATGTTGAATATTTCCAAAAATGTTACTGCTTTAAGCTATACCAACCTCTTTAAGACAATTTCAAAGTATAACTAAGTCGTAGAAAAACGTTTATAAGATGACATGAATTGAAATTAAACCACAATTAAGTATGTTGTAAACTAATTCTTCAGATTCATTAAACTGAATTGCATGAAATGTATAATATGTTTTGTGCCGTCTACAGAAACTAAACTCCTGTCTGTGTGCTCATGAATGGGATTACAGTCGGCGACTCTTTTGCGAGGATTTTTTCTTTGTACGGAGTTTTGGAACATATAAGCCCCCCACATCCCGAGTTCCTCACAGTTATCATGGCGGCCGATCTATTTGTATAATTTGTCATTGTTTTGCTGGATTCCACCGCTCATGTGGAATGCATAAACCGGGCATAGCTGGCGCTACCTGTGACGGCTTTTTGTACTACATTCTCAGTGAATGAACGTTTTAAATGATGGCGCATGGCACAGCAACCGCACGCTTTAAGACCCAAAAAAATATACTGTCCTCACTCGCTGTCAGTGGCTTCTCATTTCTGAAAGCTTTGTAATAATATATGGTAAGACAAGGTCGTATGTTTGTAAAACAACAACAAGATTTGGCTGTGTCCAGTCTAAGATCAGCTGTTTTCTGTTTTTAAGCCTGATGTATTGAAGATTTTTTCCTACTTGCATTTACTAGAATTAAGAGTGGAAGCCACCTGATGTGTTCCTCACTTCTATACTATTCTTATCTCTTTTGTGCCTCTTTTTAGAATTTTTATAGCCTTTCACGTTACGTTATCCCACTTAATATCTTCTGACAAATTTGGACATATAGACTAGGCTCACCGGTATTTGAAAGTAATTTCACTACTTTCATGCATTTTATTGGCTTTCCCTATCCAAAAGGTCCTATAATTTAATTTGCACGTAGGCCTATATGTTTGATATTTTTGAAGTAAATACATATTATATACTATTTTTCTTATTACCAGTTGTTCTTTGTGGTTGTGAAACGTAGACTCTCACTTTGAGAGAGGAACAAAGGCTTAGGGTGTTCGAGAATAAGGTGCTTAGAAAAATATTTGGGGCTAAGAGAGATGAAGTTACAGGAGAATGGAGAAAGTTACACAACATAGAACTACATGCATTGTATCTTCACCTGATATAGTTAGGAATATTAAGGTATGTATTAACGTTTGAAATGGCGTTTTTTTGACTAAAATTTTCTTTGTAATAATTTTAGCTGCAAAATCCTAGTACAGAGCATTGTACGCATAAACAGCAATAACTCAGTGAAAGAAATGTCAAAATTGAGTAATTTTTATAAAATATATGGCATTTTGAAGAAATAGAATAATTTTTAATTAATTATTTTTTTAAGGAATCAAAAAGTGAAATTGAAGTTTCTGATATATGGTTATGTTAGTCTACTTTCATATGTTGTCTGATAAATATCTTAAAAAGGTTGCAATTCATTTTTTAATTTTCAGAGAAGTCTATATTGTATCTTAAAAGTATTTATTTCAGTGACTGACTTCACAGCATATGTTTAAGGTACTACATCTTTACATTACATATTTAAAGGACGTATGAACGTTTTCGTTGGTCTACGCCAACATCATCAGATACGAAGTACATTTTAGTAATATCAGTGCTCTCTACATAATATCTACAAATACAAAACATATTTAGTGGCATGCAAAATGAGACATATTAAAATACAACATTGCTGTGATACACATTGGCATTAATATATGACTGCCTTGATTGTCACTTACTTAAAATACACGTATAGATTACAAAATATATTCACACACACACACACACGCACGCACGCACGCACGCACGCACGCACGCACGCACGCACACACACACACACACACACACACACATATATATATCATTCTTGTAATATTTTCGGATTTTATCAAGAAACCAACATTTTCTAATATGCATGCTTCTTGTCCTAAACCGACTTCTGTAAAATGCATGCTTCTTATAATAGCCTATTTGTAGTTATTAAGAACCGACATTTTGTAAAATGCATTCTACTATTTTCGGCTTTTATCAAGAAACCAACATTTTCTAATATGCATTATTCTTGTTCTAAACCGACATTTTGTAAAATGCATGCTTCTTATGACAGCCTATTTCGTGTTATTAAGAACCAAAATTTTCTAAAATTCATTCTCTAGTATTCTCGGACTTTATCAAGAAACCAACATTTTCTAATATGCATACTTCTTGTCCTAAACTGACATTTTGTAAAATGCATGCTTCTTCTAATATTTTCAGTTTTTACCAAGAAACCGACATTTTCTAATGTGCATGCTTTATGTCCTAAACCGACATTTTGTAAAATGCAATCCTTTTTCTAATATTTACAGTTTGTATGAAGAAACGATACATTATGCATCTACTAATATTTCTGATTTTTATTAAGAAAGCGATATTTTTGGGCCTGTCATCGTGGTAACCTTCTGACAAGTTATGAAATTCATCTCTCCCAGCACCGAGTATGGGCACCCGTTCCGGTACCCGTGGTCAAACAAATAATGGCAGAAATTCAAATGCTTACTGTAACAACATTATGAGCCACATCCGAATACTAACGTAACTTATGTGAACACACATGACGTCACCTACCCATGCTAGGGTCATGAGGGCGCCGAAATTTCGTATAAAATTAGTCGTGCCGCGCGGATTCTTTCAGTATTATCTCGACGACGAAAGCAATTCGGTTGATTTGTAATAGTGAGTTCTGTAATATTAAAGTGTTAATAGATACGTACAATGCATTGTGAGTGAACCATACTGAAAAATTTGTTGTGAGCTGAAACTAATTTCGGAATGTCGCTTCATATGAAGATACAGTAAAATATAGGCTACTGCATGTATTTCTTCTCTTATATCGTAGAGCTGTACTCTACATTTTTAAACAGAAACAAAAATAAAACATTCAAACTAACACAACTCTAGTTTCATTTCCGAAACTGGGTGACGTAAGCGTGCCGGCGAAGTCACTATCCTCGATAGAGAGCAGTTTTTTCTGAAACTGCATAAATTGACCAAATTCGTTAGACTTGCAGTACTCTAAATACTGTACAAATAGGATCCGAATCCGAAATAACGACCACAACAGCTGAGACACTTGTTGCATGCTACTTGCGCAAGAAACATCGAGCGGCAGTTTCTCAGCTGTCAGACCATGACTTGCGTGCATCTCGTCTTTAATAGTGAAGTGTCGCGTCTTTTCCAAGGAAATACAAAAGCTCCTCTTTTCACATTATTGCTAATGCCGGAACTGCACATGTTACAGTCGCAATCATAAGGGAAACCTGGTTACTTTACTCCCTCTTAGCATTCGCTGTGTATGGGGACTGTATTTAAGCTTACCTATGTGCATTCATTAAATTAATACAATTTTCATTCGTACAGTTACTAAGTCACTTATCCATTATCGATACTTCTGTACCTACCCATAAAATATTTAATCAATAATTCATCTATTCATTAATTTTCTCACTCACACTTATCCAATCAATTATTCACTCACTCACCCTGGAGGATCCCGACTGCAAACAAGATAAATTTCCATCTGTTTTAAAGCGCCCGATTGCGCGCGGCGGTCAATTTTGAATATAGCTAAACTGCGCGCGGCAATTATTCCTGCATTTTCCTTCCCATTTTTCTTTTCATATTTAGGACTCTCTATGAATGCTAGCCTATTTGCCATTCATAGCTATGGTTAAAATTGCAGTGTCATATACATGCCAAAATTAGTAAAAGGCATTTGACAAGAAGTTAAAGATAGGCATATCCGTATTAGAACATGGCATTTGTCAAGAAGGTAGGATATGCACTTCAATTATGTGGCTTTCTTGTAATAATAACAAACATTCTTTAGGAAATGCAATATGAGAAAATTCCTTGCCTATATTTTAAAATTAATTCCTCTATGTGCTACTACGCTTTTCGCAGGCAGATTTAGATTTGTAAGTACCTGTATAATTCATTTTGAGGTAAGTGCTTGTCTGCGTTTGAATGATAGCGTCAAAAAGTTGTACCCACATATGTGGATGTGCACTGTTAAAGTTAGTCCGAAACCCCTGTAGAATACCTCACAAGCATTGGTCGATCTTTCTGATGTGATAGTGTCAGAAGCCCAAATTGATAGAGAAAACAGAATAAGAATCTATGAAAGTTGTTAAATAATCTATAAAACTTGTAACATTCGGATTGTTGGGTTTTATGCTAATTAAATCTTCTACAAAATCATCTCCTACTTCCTCGGAATAGAGCAAACAAAGACCAACATTATTCACTACTAATGCTGCCACACTTCTGTTACTTACATGAGAAAGATTCGCAAGCATTTGACGCATTTGTGGTACACCCACTTGCGCTCAGTTGGCCTGTTTACACTTCAGTAGCTCGAGTGCAGTTGACCTGTTTACAATTTAGTCGCTCGCGCGCAGTTGGACAAAAATTAACCCTTTTGCGCGCAGTCGGTACTCACTCACTTACTCACTCACTCACTCATACATCAGAGTCCTTCTGTATTATCTGGTAATACTAGCAATTATCCATAATTCTCCTTTCACTATCATCTCCTTATCAAAAAACAAGACACCACTTGTGTTTGCTCCATGTAGAATCGCCTGTCCGCCGTGGTAGATGTTCTCCAGACTGGTAGATTATAGTAGTAGTGGGTTCTAAACGAATCATAGATCAGACGAGTTGGACCGGATATCTCCATCATCTCAATTTTATTTCTAACATGATGACCCAGATATTCGGTCATCTCCTAAGTAATGTAGGTTTTTTAAGTTTGGTGATTTTAAGATTTTTTAATGATTTTCTTTAGTTGAACAATGCAATTTACAGGACGCCAAGGTTATTACTGCTTGTTGTAAACATGTCATAGTCGTCAATTATTAACACAAATAATATAAAATGAAGGTGATGAACTGATGACGTTTGAGATTAGGGTCCATCTAAAGAACTATACTGAAAATAGACCTAACGTTATGAAGCTGCTGCCGCGGCTCGAAAAATATGTGACGTCGAGGATGAATGTGTGATTAGTGAGCATGTAACACAACGTTGCTTCCAACATTTCAATAATTAAGAAAGAGACATTAAAGATTTACAACGCCCAGGAATACCTAAGGGAAGGAATATTGAGAATTAAATCAGAGTTTTGGAAGAAAATGCACAAGAATATACTCGTAGATTGTCAGAAGAACTTATTCTGTAAAAGATACAATACATCGCCACAGTGTGTCGTTTAGAAAATCAAGTTCTACAATACGGTCGCGTCACGCTTGATCCGAAGATCGCGGGCGGAAACCAAGCCTGTAGAGTGCGAGGTAACACGCGGCATTTTAGATCCGTGATCTCCGGCGTATTGAATTCATATAGCTTTCATTAATTAATAGCATGCACACAATCGTCATTTTATTTCACTAATCTGTGTTACAATAGTTACTGAAAGTGGTGTCCATTATCATTCAGACATTCCCGACATCTTTTGATGAAATTTGAATTCACACACAGAAGTTCTTCTTTTGTTATCCTTCTAATTTCTGTTCTTATGTTGTCTTTCAGTCCGTTGATGGCGTGTGGGTATTTCTATAGACTCTATCTTTAGGGTTCCCCCACAAATAATAATCGAACGCAGTAAGATTTGGGGAACGTGCGGGTCATAACCCTTAGAAATAATTGTGTCATCAAAAACCTCCCTTATAGCCTCCAAAGAAGCACTTGCAGCATGGGCTGTGGTAGAATCTTGTTGCATGCAGGAGAACTTCGTGAATTAATCGAGGGTTTTCTGTGCACCAGAATCTACTGTTCTGTGAACATACATAACCACGTGAATGAAACCATCCCTCATCAGAGAAAATGATCAAATGTGGATCAACAATACTGTCAACAGTGTTTTGTAAAACCCAGTTATAGAAATTCACTCACTTTCGTTGTTATGCGGCCGTAATTCTTGGACTAGGCCTACAGTAACTCTGTGATGTGTAAATTTTAAAAGTTTAGTAGCCATATGGACAAAGTTTTTGATACCTACGCCTACTTCTTATGTAACAAGACGTAAAGATTTATTAGGAGAACGATCAAGTGAGGCACCAGTATCATCAATTCATCAAGTTTTGCTGAATTCTTAGCTTTTGATATTATTTGTAATTAATTGTCCACTGTTCTGCCTTATCATTTCAAACACAATCCTGCCTGAGCTTGTAGGCCTACACTCAGCGTCATAGTCTGTCCATCCATCCATCCATCCATCCATCCATCCATCCATCCATCCATCCATCCATCCATCCATCCATCCATCCATCTCTCGAGACTTTTACAGTGCGCAATTTTCCAAAAGCCCATATTTTGGGCTAACTCTCTCTATGTAAGTAGGCCTATCTACTATTGATCATATGCATATTTCTCAGATGACTGGGATCATTAAATCCGAAAAAAAATTTATCCGGTAGTTTATAATAAAGTGTTGAACATGGACTGACTGATATAGACATGTAAAAATCACTTTTCCCCGGTATTAGGAATGCGCAATAATTTTGAGGTAATTATTTTTGCAGCATCACAATATTTTTGTGTACTCCGCAGAATAGTAAAGTAAAGACAATCTAGATATCCTGGACAAAATATCAGTTTTAAAACATTTTTCCATTATTTATGTAATTTAACGTGGCTGTAACTCTTGAAAACTCAACGATGCGTAAAGATGTCACTCATGCAGCTTATAAAACGCGTGCTGAAGGAATGCAGAACAATAATGCCGTTTTTATTTGTGTAATAAATGAAGCTTATTATAGGAGACGGCTTCTGAAAGACCACACAAGGAGATCAGGCGAAAAAGTCTAATGAACTAAAGTTGATCACGCCCAGGAAAATCAGAGAAAAATTCAAAACAAATCGAATAGTCATTTAAGTAAATTTTTAATATTGCTTTAATTCTTTCTAAAGAACTTACCATCTTAATCAACCGCCTCCTTCAATAATACAGCAGTTACCACATCCGCCATTGAACCCAAAGTTCGCAGGTTCAAAAACGGCCGAAAGCGAATGATTTTTAATAACAATAAAATTCTTCAGTGTAACTTATTCCGGAAGATAAATGCTGGGGGGTATTTTAACCCGTAGGAAGAGGGGGGCTAGTTGAACTGTCTTTTTATATGTTAGGTTTACTGAAGCGAAAGTAGAAATTAAAAATAGAGTACATAGAATGAAGTAAAATCTGCAAATATTGCCAAGAAACACAGTGTAACCAGCGTATAGGGAACTACATGTATGAACACTTCACGTTGATACCTTTGATGTAGCTTGACTGATTTCAATGACCTTCAAACCAGGTTGAGCGTGAGATTCTGCTTTTTCCCTAGCGTTGGCGCTGACATCACACCAGCTAGCAATCGACACAGCGGAAATGTAACACATACAATTAAAACAGCTAGGTACATTATGTACTCAAATAAAATAAATTGGACCGATGAAATAATAAATCCGACATTATCTGTAATGTCTAGATTCTAGAGTTCCTTTATAATGAGAGTTGAGACGTTGATCCCATCAACAATTAAAATATGTAATGATTTGGTAGCACTGAAAATGGAAAAACAAAACTTCTATGAGAAGTAAAACCATATGCCCAAATATTGTATACAAATATTAAACGAATTTGATGGATAATTTTTTAATGTATTACATTATTTTATAATATAATTTGTTGTATATAAAACATAAAAATTATTATTACAGCTTGTTTATCACGAGAAATAAGGAAAAGCTGTTAACTTGAATTTATTGGAAGCAAAGCCGTTGCTGGATTATCCAACATGGTAGGCGATGTTTTGATCCTGTGTGTCAACTCTAATATTCAATTATTATCGAAGAACTCTAACGTGTGCTCGATTACACTAACCTCTAGCGCTTGAAATTGGAACTAAACGCCAACGTAGCGCATGAACACAGAAAAACAGAACAGGAAAATTCGCTCAATGGTCATTCCATATAATCCCTATTCGCTGGTGTAACTGAGTCATGGCTAAAATGTAATTTCAATTTTTCATCTGCATGTGTTGCAATTTACCCCACAGTCGGGGCAAGTTGCAACACCACTGGGGGTAAATTGCAACAGTCAGTCTAATTGATCGAAAAAATCAGTTTCACAGTATTAATGCATACTGTACGTATCGGGGATCTCTTCCTGCACACTCCCAGTGTGCACACATTTTACACTCTGAACACTGCTCCCATTCTTCGTTTGAAGCATACTCTTCTTCATTGTTAGATCAAACGTCTTCAAATCGATTTCTCTTCTTACAAGTCTTATTTGTCTTATCCTTTCCTCCCTCATTCCTTTTTTGCACTGTTTTTCCATTCCCAGTTTGATTCTTATTGTACTTTGTTTGCATTTTGTTTACTCTCGTCTACTGCTCAGGATAGGGGCCGATGGCGGGCTTATGTGAGGGCGGCAATGAACCTCCGGATTCCTTAAAAGCCGTAAGTAAGTAAGTAAGTTAAGTACTGCCTATTTCCTCCTTTTTTGCTCTTCGCTGTTTCGTTTTTCATCTTGAACATTCTTCTTTTCTGGAGTATCTATTAAAATTGTAGATTTTCTCTTCTTTTGTCCTCTATTTGACGATTGTTTTTGGAGTGGAGCTTTTGGTAACGGACGTGCAACTTCCAAACTGAAAGTGACGCTTCTTGGCGCTGCAGTTTTAACATAACTGAATGAATCGCAATCTTCAACTGATTTGCTTTGACTGTCAGGATAACTGTGTAGATGTTCGATCATTTTTATTAATAATTCATTGGAGATTAAATTGATACTAGTGGCTTGTGCAGCAAATGCTGCAAACTAAGTTCATTAGATGTTCAAATAAAAATTTTTCAGGTTTATTTTCAATGAAAAATACCAGAGATTTTGAAAGTTATTTGCTTCCATAATAATGAAACATACTCCCTCTGGATGTTTTTTATGCCAAATACTTTTTCTTGAACATATCCACCTTCAGTTTTTGAGTTTCAACGCGAAAACGCTAGTAACAATGTCAGGACGATCAGTGGGTTTTTCATGTGGGAGTAAAGCGATAGCTATTTCAGGACATTGTGGATTGTTGGTGAAAGTTAAAAGCTATGCTTTCGAACAATAGACACAGAATCTTGGTATAGCTGCTGCATGTAGAGCTTGAAATGTAGAGGGTAAAATAATTTTATCCTCCTAAGAGATCTTGCTCAAATGATCGGGAGACTACAAAATTTTGTAGGCCTCTTATTTTATCAGTAAGTAA
The DNA here is from genome assembly GCF_040183065.1 of Periplaneta americana. Lineage (NCBI taxonomy): Eukaryota > Metazoa > Arthropoda > Insecta > Blattodea > Blattidae > Periplaneta > Periplaneta americana. The sequence goes on from NC_091119.1 coordinate 127,096,388, forward strand.
TACCGTCTTTTCTTAGGAGCTGTAATTTTTGCGCTCTCTAGAGCCAATACTGACGAGAATGACGCATATAAGTATCTACACCACATCGCCAATAAGTATATTAAAAAGACCCAACCCCACTTGATTAATAACTATGAAAATATTTAATTTTTATTAACAATACTATTATCTTACGCAAATTTTGTATGGCATTAACTATAAAAAAGCTATGTTATTTCTAATGGTAATGTGATCAAACTACCTCAAGTTTTGTAGATTTTAATATCCAATACACGGATGTAGGCGCTACTCAAAAATTACACACACTAAGTCTTGAAGTTTTTAATAACCAATTGAATTTGAACTCTAAATATGTCAGCAATCCTGCGGTCATGGCCTTCGTGTAATAGCCTATTGTTTATTGTAGTGTTGTTTTATTCTGAAATGAAATTAGTTCTCAAAACTGACGAAAGATGGATTTTAGAAACTAGGAAAATTATATAAGAAAACTAACGCTTCACTGAAAGTTACTGTTTTTCTGAAATCCTTGGATACCAAACTTCAAAATGACGGGTCATTCATTAAAATCCGTTCAGCCTTTTCCCCGTAATTTCCATTACCAGTTCAAATTATATACATAGATTTACTTTAATGGTATAAAATATTAGAAAAATACCCAATATTTTTCAATGACTATTAAGACATTTACTAATTGATGAAAGAAAATGATGAAAATAGTTTTCCTCAATTATCTCAAAACTACTGTTTTGGTCTTCAGCCACTTATCACTCTCAAGTCTTCAATCTCTCAATAGAAACTCGATTTTTTTCTATAATCATTAAAGACATATTTATTGATATCTATTGATAATCTATTACTAGTTCAAATTAATGCAGTCATTTCCCTTTCACTCTGTATAACAGGAAAGAAAGAGATGCTGGAGTCTGTTTATGGTACAAAATTAAGCGTACTCCTTTAGTCTTGTTTTGAGTCAGATAATGAATGGGATCACAGGTTAAGAATCAATGTTAAATGCAGCCGTATCTCACAACTCCATAATCGCTACTTGTGGAATTCAGCTCGTTTACGTGGGATAAATATAGCTGCCTCATTTGAGGATGAAGTGACAAGTTTTTGTGTATATTTACAAGTGCCGAGAAGGATAGTAAGTCGACACTTGCCAGGTATGTTCGACTTGCAGGTCCATTAATTATAACAGCTTCCTGCGAGTTACGTGACGAAAATGACGTAACTATGACTGCAAGAACGCCAAGCTGAACTGCATTTCACGGCCAATGAAATTTCTTTTCTTATCTTATCTCATTTTCAGGATCGTTTCTAATTAGGAACGCTATCCAAAGACTGTGTTGTGACGATAGCGTTAATGAAGTTATGATGGAAAATAAAATAATCGGGAAAAGCGACAGAGGATCTATATATATATATATATATATATATATATATATATATATATATATATATATATTTCAAACGTCTGGATTTAATATTCCTAATTATGTCAGATTAATACAATGCGTGCAGTTCTGCATTGTGTAACTTTCTTCATTCTCCTGTAACGTCATCCCTCTTAGCCACAAATATTTTCCTAAGAACCTTATTCTCAAACACCCTTAATCTCTGTTCATCTTTCAAAGTGAGAGTCCAAGTTTCACAACCATACAGAACAACTGGTAATATAACTGTTTTATAAATTCTAACTTTCAGATTTTTTGACAGCAGACTACATGATAAAAGCTTCTCAACCGAATAATAACAGGAATTTCCCATATTTATTCTGCGTTTAATTTCCTCCCGAATGTCATTTGTATTTGTTACTGTTGCTCCAAGATATTTGAATTTTTCCACCACTTCGAAGGATATATCTCCAATTTTTATAGTTCCATTTCGTACAATATTCTGGTCACGAGACATAATCATATACTTTGTCTTTTCGGGATTTATTTCCAAACCTATCGCTTTACTTACTTCAAGTAAAATTTCCGTGTTTTCCCTAATCGTTTGTAGATTTTCTCCTAACATATTCACGTCATCCGCATAGACAAGAAGCTGATGTAACCCGTTCATTTCCAAACCCTGCCTGTTATCCTGAACTTTCCTAATGGGATATTCTAGAGCGAAGTTAAAAAGCAAAGGTGATAGTGCATCTCCTTGCTTTAGCCCGTAATGAATTGGAAAAGCATCAGATAGAAATTGGCCTATACGAACTCTGCTATAAGTTTCACCCAGACACATTTTAATTAATCGAACTAGTTTCTTGGTAATACCAAATTCAATAAGAATATTATATGAAACTTCTCTCTTAACCGAGTCATATGCCTTCTTGAAATCTATGAATAACTGATGTACTGTACCCTTATACTCCCATTTTTTCTCCAATATCTGTCAAATACAAAAAAATCTGACCAATAGTTAATCTATTACGCCTAAAACCACACTGATGATCCCCCATAATTTCATCTACATATGGAGTTAATCTTCTCAAAAGGATATTCGACAAAATTTTTGTAGGATGTCAACAAAAGTGATATTCCTCGAAAGTTACTACAGTTAATTTTGTCCCCTTTCTTAAAAATAGGTATGATTATGGACTCCTTCCATTGTTCAGGTACAATTTCCTTTTCCAAAATAGCAAGTACAAGCTTATAAATTTCGTTAGATAATGCGCTTCCACTCTCTTGTATTAATTCTGCTGGAATTTGAACAATACCTGGAAACTTATACTTTTTCAGATTTTCTATCGCAATTTCGACTTCAGAAAGTGTGGGTTCGGTTATAAATGGCTCAGCAGTTTGTATTTGAATTTATATTTTGCCTATGTATATATAGTAGTTGTCCAAAATAGTTTTTCTATCTGTTCAGGATTGAATGAGAGTCTGCAAGCATGTCACCATTCTCATCCTTGATCACGTTTAGTCTTGCCTGATATCCGTTTTTAAATTGCTTTATACCCTTATTTAAATATCGAATGTTTTGGTTTTGTAACAAGCTGTTTTTTACGGTGATGGTTTGTTAGCCCTTCGCCCAACCCCCAAGCTGGAAGACCGCTCCTTGTCGGCTGTACACGACTTCTTCTTCAATATATTCGCAGATACCCTCCATATATGGATGCCGTCTCTTCGATCCGCAACCTGAGGACGCGCCATGCCGTGGTGATAGGGACCCACAATACATACTTAAGCATGTAGGCTAACTAAATTTATTATTAATAAACTGTTTATTAAAATAACTGTAAGGTACTTTACAACATAGTCTTTCCTTTAACATTAGTCACATTTATAATTTGTATATTTACAGTTCATGCAAATTCATTATTATTAACAGCTATTACATCTTGCAATCTTGTAAGACTATTTGTCGTTTCTTTCTGCATTGTCTACACTCCCTCACACGTTCCACTCTTTTTTTTGGCACATTTTGGTTTTAAATGTTTTGCTTTCGTTATTATCTTTTCTTTTTCGCTTGTGATAAATACATAACTTAAGTACTCTGCTTTTGATTTTTTCTCTTCCATAACAAAGCAGTACTGACTCTTGTAAAAGTTATCGCATTTCACATTATAGACTTACAGTAGACCTAATGGTTCATATAATTTTTTAAATTTTAAGCACCAAATCTCTCTTATATAAATGGACACTTTTAACTTGCATTCGGACAGCCAACGGTTACCTTATCGGCATAATATATGACGCCGTTTTCTTTTATACATATTTAATTTGGAAACTCCTATCTATCTGCTGATACAATAACGAACGCTATATTGCTGCTCCTGCCATTAACTTTAGGAACTTCTTGGGATTTCATCTCACACAAAATAATCGCTATTTGTTAAAAGAGCGGAAGTCCAAAAATACAAATTTTACAGGAGAGAGGACATCCGCACTTTTAACATAAATTATAAAATGTTATGTTGCATTTTAACCATTTTCATTGTTTTTTTTTTTAGTTCTTTCAAGATAAATTGATGCATCTATGATAAGAGAACACATTTCAATAAAAATATGAAATTTGAAAAAATGTGACTTCCGCCCTTTTAACAAATAGCGATTTATAAAACGTTATATTTCTTCACAGTGTGTAGGTCGAATATATCTGTTTCACCTCGAAACCTGTCTCTCTGCAGATTATTTCGAAACAAAATGTCACAAGACCTAAGAGAAATAGAATTCGGTAACCCTGATAAGTTATCGACTGTCTGAAGCAAGACTGGAACTGACTGATCGTCTCTGTTCAAATATTAGAAGAAATAAAAATGGACTTCTGAGACCACTGTCGGGAACATCATTACTTGATCGTGAAAGAAACGAAACCATCCATGACAAGTTAAAAATGCACCATCGCTAGAATGTAGAAGAGATATTGTATGTTAAATAGGATGCATCCAGACAGAACATCATCCAAGCTTCTACACTGCACAGCGAGACCGCAACGATAAATCACCGGAAAAACTAGGAATTGCTATTTCTCCATTGTTGTATTATCGTAGTCTATTGGTATTTTTCTCTTCCAAAATACTAAACAAGCTCTATAATGTAAAACCATAGTTTAAGCCTATATTTAGGTCGTGTTCCAAAGCATTTACAGCCGAAGTGAACTAGATATTTTACTAAATAGACAAATGTGACGTTGGAAGTCATGATCCAAAGCTATAGGCTACAGTGTATAGCAATTAAGTACGTAGTAGCTAGTAAACGAAAATGCTTGCTTGGTTGATGACGTGTACACTAAAGAAACATGAATACCTCATCGTCATCAGCAATTGGAGCTATGAAATCTGAAGATGCTTTAGAAGTAAAATAATGTAAATATAATTTAGAATAACACGTTAACTTTGAACATTTACATTGTTAATACTTTCTTTATAGTTTTAAATATATTTTTTAATATATTGGACGCGTGAAATTTTCGATTTTGGCAGTTGATAAGATGTAGGGCCTAACATTTTTGTTTATGTCGATACACTGTGAATGGCTCCTTTTCATGACACGTCATCATATCTTGAAGTTCATGTTTGTTAATGAATGAGGCATCTAGAAATCACCGCTACTGCCATCTACCAGTCTTCGCCTTGGTGGCATTCGTGAATCCGACGCTGACAGCTGAGCCACCTCTTCTTTGCCCTGTAGGTAAGGTCCCTTCGGCTACTGACGAGCCCAGAGCCCCAAGCCTTTGGAGCCTAGATCAGCGTCGGAAACCTCAGCCTATATTTGCTATTAGGACTATACACATGATAGATGAAATGAGGGGAAAGTAGGAAGTGTTGGTGAAATGAATGAGGAAAGCGGGAATACCCCGAGAAAAACTCTCTGCGACATCCGTTTTGTCCACTATAAATTCGAACCAGACATCATCGGGATCGAACCCGGGACGCCTGGATGAAAGGCCAGCGTGCTAGTATTGTAGCTAGAGACGCGGTAATGCTTAGTAATAGAATTAAGTTAAATTTAAAAATTATGGTTTATATTTAACGACGCTCGCAACTGCGTCGCCGGTGTGCCGGAATTTTGTCCCGCAGGAGTTCTTTTATATGTCAGTAAATCTACTGACATGAGCCTGTCGGATGTAAACACACTTAAATGCCATCGACCTGGGCCGAGATCGAACCCGCAACATCGAACACAGAAAGCCAACGCTATATCAACTACACTACTGAGGCCGACAGAACTAACAGTAAGTTAATCTTCATTGTAATTTCCGTAGACTAATATCATGAATTGTGAATTGAGGGTATGTCTGAGCAAGTTCATAAAAACACATTTAGTAGGCCTATAGGCTAATTTTTTCCCATCACAATTACATGTCAAAGGCTTTCCTTGGCGATGTTTCTCATAGAAAGCCATAATTTGCGACACAAATTTTCAACTTCTGATTCTATATTTGTGCGAAAGTAATTAATGTTCAGGTAAAATACATACGCTTATTCACTGCGAGCTTATGAAGGCGAGTTAGGATTACATTTTTTAATATTAAATTGTTCAGTAAATTTCTGCGTTTTCGTGGCAACTGAAAAAAATCAGAAATTACAGAGAAAATATTAACAAGAGGGCATTCACTGTTTGGAAATATTTAAATTCGATTTAAACCATGAATCATGTAGCTTTAAATTGCTTTAAAAATATTATTAAGGAAATTACAACATTACGCATCAGTTTGTCGTACTACTTCTTCGGTAGCCAATGAGTGAATTTTTCGTATCTGTTGCTTTTGTTTACCATTTAGTAAGCGCTGCAGGAGAATAGTTACATTCTATTGTATTGCAACTAAAATTTAAACTGAAAATCTCATTTAAAATCTTGAAACAAAGAGTTCACAAGATGTGGAATATTGTTCTGCAAATTGAATTGTGACGCCATGTTTGGTTCTCAAGTTATGGAACTTTAAAACATGCAAGGAGAAAAAACAAACAAACAAAATAACAGAAAAAGCATGCCATTGTCTTCGCATAAACAATTCCGTAAGGCCGAAGACCGAGGCGCTAGCGAGTCTGTGAACTGTTATCAGCTCGGTCCGTTCGTCTTTTGTCGGCGGTTGCGTGGCTACGCGTGTCCGGCGCGGCGGCCGGCAGATGGCATCTCAGCGGCTACCGGCGATTTCTCTGCTGTTTTGAAGTCGCGGTTTTGACGCCACATTCCAGCAGATCGTTAACTCGAGACGCTTAACGCAGACTGCATTCACTCCGGTGTTAATGAAAAACACTGTCGAATGTCATGGATAACAGCCAAGGTCACCGGCACCCAAGTTCGTTTTCTTCTCATTTGCTAGGAATGCGGACTTTCAGGGACGGTGATGAACGGTGAACGGACTTAATCTTCCAGGATTAATCATACTGTTGTCATTGCGGCTCTACAAATAGAATATTATGTGCCAATAATACGTTTCCAGAATGCGTTCACAAATATAGCATATTGTGGACTGAATAAAATAATAAAATAAATATTTTGCAGAATTATGTTCAAATTAAGAAGTTACTTTCGCTGTTAAGTACGAGGGAGAGTCAAAAAGTAACCTTAATAATTTTATTGTTTTATTAATTGAACATGTACAATAAGTCTACAAACACTTCATCACTTTTCAACATAGTCCCCAGTACGTTCAATGCAAGTGTTCCTGTTATACTATGTTGAAAAGGATGAAGTGTTTGTAGTCTTATTGTACATATAAAAAAGGTAAAGGTAAAGGTATCCCCGTAACATGCCATGAAGGCACTTGGGGGGCATGGAGGTAGAGCTCCATGCTTTCCATGACCTCGGCACTAGAATGAGGTGGTGTGGTCGGCACCACGCTCTGACCGCCTTTTACCCCCGGGAAAGACTTATTGTATATATTCAATTAATAAATAATTATTAAGGTTACTTTTTGACCCTCCCTCGTACATTTTGATTTTCACACATCTTTCATTTCACTGTCCTTCCTCATTTTCTAAGAGTGTTCAAATATTCTGAATTCATTTTTATGCAATTACAGTATGTATGTGTGTATGTATGTATGTAATTATGTATATAGTTTAGTCAACTGTCCAAAGACAGGTCTAAACCTCACAAGTGATACCAACAAGGCAGCACTTATGAGGCAACTAAGCCAGGAGATAATGGGTAAGGTGGCCAGTTCCTTTCCCTTCCATTGCACACATCGCCGACTAGCTACATATTTCACTAATCAGACTTCAGATGTATACTAGGTACAAATAATTGTTCTTCCGTATGTATGTAATTAAAAGTTCAAATTATTTAGACTATGTAGGCCTATCTCGTTTTGTCAGATTATGCAGGCCTATACACAGTGAGGGAAGTGAGACGGTATGAGCCGGTATGGAATACCGCCACTGGTTTCTATGGCAAGAAAACATACCGTTAGTGAAAAATGACATACCGTTGCTGAAAAAATGTGATCCGTAAAAATTTGTTTTCTTCACAGCAAAGAGTACTGTCTGTTTGCTTCGTAGATCTAAACCACAGCCTTCTGGAACTGTATTCAACTTGTATTTAGATACGTTTATTTGATAAGTCAACCCCTGGAATGCTTACAACGGCAGCATTTCAAGCATAGAAAGCCGTGGTATGTAGCTTGTGGTGGTCATTGTTGTCAATTTAGTGACTGCTATTTTTATTGTTGTTGTTGTTGTTGTACTTTTTATTATTAATTAAGTAAAGTACTTCGAAGTTTTAACATTATTTTAAATGATAAGTCTCAATGGAAATGGCAAAATAATCTAGCAAATAACTGAAGTAACTTGAAATTATTTTATTAAGAAATTTAATGTGTTGCGTAAGCTTCAAATATTCGCTTTACTGACTGCACGAAACATGTTGTAAGAGAGGGGATATTCCTTTTTTAAATCGAGGTATGCCAGAGGAAAATCTTGGGGTAGCTTACCGTCTCTGATTTTTTCCCCACTTCCCTCACTGCCTATACAGTATCATCATCGACAAATCTTGTTAGCATTTTAAGGCAAGCATAAGCTTAATTCGCCTGATAAAAATAAATATAGGCCTAGGTAGCTATGTAACTTAATTCTATGTAAAGGAAAGGTGAAATTGCAAGAAAATAGTTACAAAAGGAAATGCATAAAAGATAGAATGGAGAAGTGGAGAAATATAAAAAGGAATGGAATAAATGAAATGAATGAATGAATGAATGAATGAATGAATGAATGAATGAAGTTCGAGGAAAAGAGGAAAGGTGAAGGCAAAAAATAAAGATACCTAGGCCTATATAAACGATTAAGGAATGAAAAATGTAATGAAAGGGACACAGAAAGGAAAATAAAATGAAGAAAGAAAAGTAATTGGCTAATAGAAGGAAGGAAGAAGGAAGGAAATGGGACTACTTTATAGATAAGGAGAAAGAAAACGAAGATAGAAATAACGAAAGGAGATGAAATGTAAAATGAAACGGTAAAGGAAAGAGGACTGAAAAGAGAGACATAGGAACATTTAAATAATGGAAAATAGAAGAGAAGAAGCAGGAAAACAAACAAATGGGCAAATAAACAAAGAGGCTGCATGCACGGAGCTGCTGAGTGATGGCGGGGAGGCACGCGGCATGTTGATAGCATCGCTCCGATGTCGCGCCGAGATAACAGCTGTCTCAGCACCACGTTCGGTTCCAGAGCTCAGTTTCTGCACTGGCATGGTGCGAGACCGACTCTTAAAACCAAATTGTAATTAACAGTGCATACACAATTAACTTGACATCAATTTTTATAGGCCTACCAACTTCAATCATACCCTAGCAACCATTTTTGTTAACCCATGTGCTAATATAACAAAGGAATGCTGTATAAGAGGTCAATGACGTAAATACTATTAATAATATAGATCCTCTTGTATAAAGTAAATTGAATATATGAGCGATTTGATATCAGTTTAAAATGTCAATTCTTTCGAATTCTAGCTATTTGGCATATGTAGTATACCGTCGTCGTTCCTGCAATAAATCCTATGTGACATATTTATCAATTTTAAGATTTTAAAGACAAAGTATATGATTATGTCTGGTGACGAGAATATTGTACGAAATGGAAATATAAAAATTGGAAATTGATCTTTTGTAGAGGTGGAGAAGTTCAAATATCTTGGAGCAACAGTAACAAATATAAATGACACTCAGGAGGAAATTAAACACAGAACAAATATGGGAAATGCCTGTTATTATTCGGTTGAGAAGCTTTTATCATCCAGTCTGCTGTCAAAAAATCTGAAAGTTAGAATTTATAAAACAGTTAGGCCTATATTACCGGTTGTTCTTTATGGTTGTGAAACTTGGACTCTCACTTTGAGAGAGGAACATAGGTTAAGGGTGTTTGAGAATAAGGTGCTTAGAAAAATATTTGGGGCTAAGCAGGATGAAGTTACAGGAGAATGGAGAAAGTACACAACACAGAACTGCACGCATTGTATTCTTCACCTGACATAATTAGGAACATTAAATCCAGACGTTTGAGATGGACAGGGAATGTAGCACGTATGGGCGAATCCAGAAGTGCATATAGAATGTTAGTTGGGAGGCCGGAGGGAAAAAGACCTTTGGGGAGGCCGAGACGTAGGTGGGAAGATAATATTAAAATGGATTTGAGGGAGGTGGAATATGATGATAGAGAATGGATTAATCTTGCTCAGGATAGGGACCAATGGCGGGCTTATGTGAGGGCGGCAATGAACCTCCGGGTTCCTTAAAAGCCAGTAAGTAAGTAAGTAAGTAAGTTAAATAACTAAAATAGTGATACAGCAAATAATAAAATTTCCTATACGTCATTATATTTCTTTGTTTCGAAAATATAAGAATTCACAGTCGCCTATGTACGGCTGCCATAGAATGAATAAATGTGTTTTTCTTCGTACTGAAAAATTTTACATTTTGCACATACGTTAGGAGTTATTGCAGAAACAACGATGATATTTAGTTGGCATATGCAATCAAACCCTCTCAATATATTCCTAAAGAAGGTGAATGCCATCCGGCGTGGATATTTGATATGCTGGCGTGTTTTTCGAGGGTCGAACCAGGAATGGATCCTTACTCTTAGGTTTACATTAGCCCATTGTGCGCCCTATATAAGTTATCAGGCATGCCTAGCCGGTGCAATTCCAGCCTTCAATCGAGATGCGACAACGACGTAGATTATCTTTCAAGCGTGTGCCTGCATGGTATTCTGAGATTCTACGTCACTGTTGCGCCGGCTGAGCTATAAATGCTACGATTGTTCCAATCCGACAGGCTCCTGGGTGACATTCGTGAATGCCATGCTGATAGGCATCCTGCCTCAGCCCTGATAGGGCTATGTCCCATCCCTAGTTATGTAATATACGCCTACCAAGACATAGAGCTCCATGAATCCGAACGTCTTAGGCCTACTTCTGGGATCATTTATTCATCATCTGAAGCCTGATTAGTGTAATATGTAGTTAGTCGGCGATGTATGCAATTGAAGAAGAAAGGAAATGGCCATCCTACCCCATTATCTCCTGGTCTAGTTGCCACATGAGTGATGTCTTGTTGGTGTCACTTATGGGGTCCAGACCTGTTTTCGGATAGTTGACTAAATAACAAGAACATTATTTAATTAATTAAGTTATTTATTTTATTAAAATAGTTAATTAATTTATTAATTTATTTTTAGTAGGTTATTTTACGACGCTTTATCGACATCTTAGGTTATTTAGCGTCTGAATGAGATGAAGGTGATAATGCCGGTGCAATGAGTCCGGGGTCCAGCACCGATAGTTACCCAGCATCTGCTCATATTGGGTTTAGGGAAAACCCCGGAAAAACCTCAATCAGGTAACTTGTCCCGACCGGGAATCGAACTCGGGCCACCTGGTTTCGCGGCCAGACGCTCTAACCGTTACTCCATAGGTGTGGACTTTTATATTTTATTAATTTATTTAATTAACTTATTTATTTATTTATTTGTTTATTTATTTATTTATTTATTGGGAAAAACACCTTTGCGGAGGCCGAGACGTAGATGGGAGAATAATATTAAAATGGATTTGAAGGAGGTGGGATATGATGGTAGGGACTGAGTCAATCTTGCTCAGGATAGGAACCGATGGCGAACTTAGTCTATAATCTTTTCGCTGTAAGAAAAATCCTAATGTAAACAATAGCACGTGACTAAAGTGAGGCTTCATTGGCCGCTGTTTGGTGCCATAGATTCTCAGTAAGTGTTCCCGCCTACTGTTGTACATTCTGTTTCATGTTAAACATTTCCCGTTACTTGTCAAGTAGGCCTAACCTCACTACTATGCATTCGTTTGCTTAGGAAACATTTATTTTATAATTACTGTAATTAAATTATTTTTAAGTCTTATATCTTCACAATGGACAGTTGAGGATGCAAAAGCCATACTTCACTACCAAGTGCTTACGTGAACAACTACGAGCTCAAGTGACACCAGCTTGTTACAAGAACAGACTACCTCGGTATTACTGTTGTTATTCATCCGCGTTCATAGTACATAACAAAATATAAAAGTAGCTTTTCTTTTACATAGCGTTTTACATACGAATAAAGTTAAATGTTTCATCGTATTTAACAACTAGAATTCAATGTTTTATTTTCAAATAATACAAGATTGTGGTTTCCTAATACGAACTATATTTTCCTGCGTCATGTGAGTGTTTCGACTGAGAGCCAATCACGGATATGACAGCAACGTGCTTATGTTTACATTAGGATTTTTCTTACAGCGAAAACAGTATATGTGAGGACGACAAAGAACGTCCGGGTTCCTTAATAGCCATAATTAAGTTTATTTATTTATTTATTTATTTATTTATTTATTTATAATAGAGCTAAGCCCCAGTTGCAATAGACTGGTACAAAATTATAGTTGCTTATAGGCTAATATAAAAACGAAAAAATAAAAAATAAATGAGAAAATAAAATAAATACAGAGAGGGCCTATAAATGTAAGATAGTTTTATACACAAATGAAAAATGGAAAAAAGGGGTAAGTAGAGATATAATTACATGGCACAGATATAAATAAAAAATGAAAAAATATATATTCAATTAGGCCTGTATGTATAAATATGCTACAAGACATAGAATGTATTGTCTTAAATTAAGCTTATCCTACTCGTAATAACAAATAGAGTCTAGCAATTTTATTTTAAGTCAACTATCTTCAGTATTTTAACAAGAAAAGGTGTAAGTTATATTTAATGTTAGGAATGCTGAAATAGGCTATAGATCCCATATGTTAGTTGCCAACATAATTCATTGAATTTATAACACATTTTTGGCAGTAGTGAATCTTGATGTAGTTAGGTGTATGATTTATTGTAGTGTAAGAATTCATGATTTCTTAAATAGATTGACGGCTATACAGTTTCTACTAAAAGTTCAAGGACACCTATTCAGAATAGTTGTTTCACTGCTGTTCTTATAGGCCTACTTATGTGAAACCCCCTTATTTTTATGGAGGGAACAAATGCCTTTAAAAAATGAAGCTTTTTTTTACTGTAAACTCCCCCAAGTCTCCTTACCTCCCAGACTGTGGAGTATAGGAGCAATTTTTCTGTTATGGAAACTTATTGAAAAATTACATTTTTGTAGGAAAAAAATTAATTACTCCAGAATGGATGTACTTATATCAATGAGTTTTGGGATAGAGTTAGATATTACCTCAAGTCATTCTTCCACATTACAATAATCTGTCACTCCATGTCCATACTCACTGAATTTCGAATCATTTTTAATTCTCAGCTATGATGCAAGCGTGTATTATAGTCAAAACATAGCCTATTATTCTTTTGAAGGATGGCAGTATTTTATATGTCCTTTGTTGAAAGACAAAGTAGCTACATGTAACGAAATTTATCATTTGAATTAAGCAATAAAATTATTACGGTCACTGTTTCAGCTATCCGCCTTAGCACTCGAATGCAAAAACTCAAACCTCTAGAACAAAAGAAAGACGCCAAGCATTCACCATAGCAACTAGTCCAAGTGCAACAAATGACGACCGCATATTCTTCACGGCTGCTCGGATGAATGCCGCAATTAGGGGTGAGGAGTCGCTGGCGCAATTAATGGAGGGTGAGAGGTGGTCGAGTGCGCGGGGACTCATATGTCAAGCTGTCACGTCCACATGTTGGCCACCCCACCCGATTGGTCGATACAGGCGCCCGGAGGCCGGACCCCTCCTTATTGGCTATAATAGTCGCTCGGAGGCGTGGCCACGGTTGACAAAGTACATAATACTCCAGGGGTAGACAACTGTGAGCCCGCGCCCTGAGTGACACGTGTGAATAGGTCGGTGATGTGATCAGATTGTTCATAAACTAGTGGGTAGCAAGTATCGCCATCATCAGGAGATCTAACTACGGCAAACAAAAGCAAAGTAAATGAATGATAAATTAATTGGAAACAGAAAGTATAATGAAACAAATGAATACAAAGGCTAGGGTTTAAAAGTTTCCTAGTGTTCACAATTGGGTCAATATAGAGCATCCACCAGCCACTGAACGAATATTGCACACTTTTATCACTGCCAATGTGGCGCTATAAATCAGTTTTCAATAGCTACTTTTATTACAACCACTATTCTACTATAGGCCTATATACACAGGGACATCATTTTATTTTTACTTCAATTTTTATTGTACCTGAGATTTTGAATGTACTTCACTCCCACCCCTTCTACTAATGAAGTTCCAACTGTCCTCCACACAGAACCAAGGCCGCATATAGTAAACAATACTGAGTTAGTGAGTATAGTACGTTCCAGATATATGTTCGCGTTTTCCAGTGACGAAAGAGCTTTCAATATTGAATCATATTTTCGCACAGGTACTGTCGACCGTTTGTTTGCCTATGTCGCATCCCGATTTCCCCCACCCGCTTCTGCTCCCCTCTCTATAAAGGCTAGTGGCTGGGCTGTCTTAGCTCTTTTCTGAAAACATTAATTTCTGTTAGGAATTGGACGTTTACGTAATATTATACAACTGTTTAAAATAACTTAAACTAAAAGGGACTCGTTAAGTAATTAACTGTCACGTGATTTCTACATTCTGCGACATAACCACTAGGACGGACAGTGGATAGCATGTCTGAGTAATTTTATCTGGGCAGATCGGGCAGAAGTGAAGATTGAATTTACAGTACGTAAGGTACTCTTTTAAAGAGTAGGTATAGAATTATTTCAACATGAGTTATTGGTACGAAGGGCGACACTGGTAATTGTAACTAGATGCAATAGCTATAGTGCGATAATATGCACAAAAGAACTGAAGCCTGTATCGAATTGAACGACCACCATTTTCAAAAATGTGTTTAAATAGCCTATCCATATTATGATTACTTTTCAAATTAACTTCATTCTCTATATTGTACGCTAATGTGCTGTAGACAGTATAATATACACTGCATAATGAATAGGCCTACGTTCGCATGGATAACTCAGTTCGTGAGTAAAAATACTTAATACTGTACTGTATTTTGATTAAAGAAAAACCTAATGAAAATTATCAAACTCAAAATCGCGATATTTCCTAGTTTACGTATATGGTTGAACTACTTTTCTTCCCTCTTATACCTAGTAACGTGATTTGTTTGTATTTTACGCCAGTATCATTGAACTCCAGTCGTGGAAGGGGGTAGCAAACGATGTTTCCGGTTCTCATCCGTTAATCCAAAGGTACAGCCAGGTTAATATTAAAAATGTTAGTAAAAATAAAATTATGTCTCTGTATATAATTATTACTACATTAACACATTTAGTATATCACGAAACATGAAATTATTATTAAAGTCGCCATAGTTTCTTTTTGGAATTAGGCCTAATAGTATCAGTACAATCCACTTCCACTAGATGGAAACCGACACGATTGGCAGAGCCGTCAATACTTGAAAACGAAATAATACTAAATGTGAGGAATGTTACTACAGGTGTGTAGTATACTATTATGTGACAAGATAGGTTAGGTTTGATTAGGTGTGTATTATGTGACAGGTTAGGTTAGGTTTGATTAGGTGTGTAGTATTATGAGAAAGTTAGGTTAGGTTTGATTAGGTGTGTAGTAGGCCTATTATTACTATGTTGGCAACATTGAAACCCACTGTTACATTAAAGAAATATGGCGGTATTTTTTGTTCACGCATGATGATTTTCGTATATAAGTAAGGTAGGCCTACATATTTAGGGCGGATTGGATGGGCTTACAGCTCTCCCAGTGATCACATCAATTTCTGCTAATAAATACTATAAATCCAAGGCATTTTCAAGGTATTTTATCAAGTTTCTATAGTGGCTGTGACATAAGTAAGATTCACCGTTGCAATTTACATCTTGTCATAGATAATAAGTAGGTCTATCACATTTCCAAGCTGCATGATACAGCAATCGTAAAACCACGAATCGCATGCCAATGACATGAATGGAATTCCTCTCCTCACACACCAACGCAGTGTCAGTTTTGACAGATTCCATCAAGACACTTTATAGCCTACACTTCTGTGATTCAGCCCTCGGGACTTTCAACTTTCCTTCTGTCTTTTGGTTTTCCTAGGCGCTAAGACAAACGTCGTGATGAGCCCTAAAAGTAATGGGCCATGCCACGGATCTACATCTTCCTCCCCACAAAACATTCGGCATTTTTCCAAATGAAAGTCTTTTTAAATCTCGACCTTGGCTTTCGCAAATCACCTTAGGTATTTGGGGCACTCGCACAGTAGGCCTACAAGGGGTCTGATCCCTTCTCTTGCGAGGACAGCGGCGCCCCACCGGCGTAGCTCAGTTGTCTGAGGCGCTTACCTGCCGATCCAGAGTTGTGCTAGGGCATGGGTTCGATTCCCACTTGAATTGATTACCTTGTTTGGATTTTTCCGAGGTTTTCTCCAATCGTAATTTCAAGTAATCTATGGCGAATCCTCGGCCTCATCTCGCCAAATACAATCTCGCTATCAACAATCAAATTGACGCTAAATAACGTAGTAGTTGATACAGCGTCGTTAAATAAACAATTAAAAAAATTACACTCATACCACTTGATGTGAAGGTTTTTAACGTCTTCGGCGATCCTGGCGTGTTGTTGTTTTGTCATGCGTCTCCCTCATAGGGTAGTATCAGGCTAAGTCCATTTTCAAAATTCTTTGAAGTTCTTTCAGTGGAACAGAGAAATTCGGAGTGAGACATGTGACCAACAGGCTTGGAGCTCACACAGGCCTATTCAGTTTTTCTGAGCCCCAAATCCTCTTGTAAGGACGCGTTTTCGCTCATCTCTTAAATTTTCCTCTTCCCATTTTCCCCATTGACGAGTTTTAGCTAGAATTAGCCACATAGGCTATTTCTTAATTCCTTCTATATTGTTCTTCATTTCTCATATTTTTCATGTTCTCTTTCTTTTTATTTTGAAATCTAACCTTGTGCCTTATCGTTCCCTAAATTTTCACTTAATTTCTCTTTACCTTCTTATAACTTTTCATCTCCATCTATCCTTAACTACTTTTTCTACGGGATGTCCTGAAGAAAGACATTCAAACCCATTCAAAGTGAAACAAATTTTACAGTCCTCAGTTTGTTGCCCTAAAACCGGTTCACATTTATATTACGTTCTAAAACAACGCTGAACAGACAGACTTTAAATCGGTTAGCCACAACACGCACGCAAACTCCTCTTGCGAAGTTGACAGTGCTACTGTGGGCTAGGCAAGGTAACCAGCTGGTGCATCCGCTTGATTCGGATACGGATAAAATTTTGATGGATTCGCCATGCAGAAATGTATAAAGGAAGTACAGTATTTGTAATAAATACTTTTCCACGTAAGGGGTACAGAGAAATAGCCTAATTTGGGGTACCTTTTTTGGTTCTTTATAAGTTAGGCTATATGATCACTTTCTTCTTGTTTTATAATATAGGCAATTCTCGTTTTCTCGATATTCCACTAATTTTTCTCCTTATTTTTATCTTTCTTCATCAGCTCTTTTTCAGTTTTTTCCTTCTCTTCGTCTCTTTACATCTCATCAATTCTCCTCTTTACTCATTTCATTTTCCTTCATGTCCATCTTCTCTTTAACTCTTTTTTTAATTTCCTTTATCTTTTCTTCTTATCTCCCTCCTTTTCTTCCACCTCTCTATTTTCGTCATATCCTCCTCTATTTTCTTCATCGTCTTCTATTTACCTCCTATCTATTGACCTCATACTTTCTCGTTGCTTTGTTCTCGTCTGTCGTACCTCAACTTCTTCTTTTCGCCTTATTCTTCATCTCCTTATCCTTCATTCCTTCCCCCTTAACATTCATCCTCTTTGCGTCCCAACATTCATTTCCTGCGTGTCTTCCCCTTCTTCCTTCGCTTTCCTCTTTTTAATTAATTCATATTTTCTTTCTAATTGTTTACCATTTTTATTTTTCATTTTATCCTTTTTTATTTCGTCATATTTATCTTTATAATATTTTCTATCTTCTTCCTCACTTACTGCACTTAGTCTACTCTTTCTTATTTTCACCATCTTATTAGCCTACTTTCTCATTTTTTAATCTACTTTTCCTCTTTATTATATTCTCAACACACTTTTTTTCCTTCTTGTTTCTGCTCCATTTCCTTCAGTTACTAATTTTTCTAATCCTTCGCTTTATCAACATTTTCTTTTGTTTAATAATCTAATTCCTATTATTTCATCTGTAGTTTCTCTTTGCCCTTATGTTTCGACTTCTCTATCTGTTTTTCCTCCCCTTTTTCTTCATCTACGATTTTTAACTCTGTTCATTATTTTAAAATTGGACTCTAAGCAAGTTTATGTAATTCTTTGTTTTTCTTTCCTTTTCTTTTTTCTTCTTTTATTTTAATCCAATTGCGTTTCACTGTAATCTCCTAGTTATCTGTCTCATGTTGTATTCACTAGCATGATACATTTCCATTAATTTCTATTTATTCCCTCTTCTGCTAATCCAAATAGATACAAGTGACAACTTCAACTTTAAATATCTATTCTCTATTTTATTTCTCATTTATGACCATCTAGGAGGCCCCATTTGCAATTGTTTCAAGTACCTATTTTGATTTGATATTCTAAACTAGACATACCCGTGCGCTTCGCTGCACTTGTTAGAAATAAATATAGAATTATACAATTAAAATTGGACATTTGGTCCAGGGAACATCCGCGCTTGATAGAAGGATAAATAGTGTAATATGTTACTTAATTGAAATTGTATTTAAATAATAATTAAAATACGGTCAAGGACAATTCATTTAACATGTTCCTTTATTATTATTATTATTATTATTATTATTATTATTATTATTATTATTATTATTATTATTTGCAAATAATTAAAATAGGAGCATTTGGTTCAGAGCACATCCGTTTTTAGTACAAGGATAATTTGTTTAACATTTTTCTAAATTAGTTTTGAATGCATCCTTTAATAAATCACTGCAAATTAATGTCAATATAGAGTGTTTTGTGTATGAAGATAATTTTTTATGTTGGCCTCACTGTGCACTTTTTTTTTCTTTGTTAAGTTTATTTATACACGCTTCAACATCTGTGATCATGTCGCATGTTTAGAATGTGTGAGTATACCAGTGGAATCCAAAGACACCTCAGTCGAAATTTGAATGTTATTCAAAAAGTGTGGCATATAAACACGTTTATTTTATCCAGAATGTGGTACCTTGCCCAAGTTCTTCCGATACCCATTCATACAGCTCAACAAATTGAAAAGATTTTAGGATTCTATTTGTGGAAAGATTTCGTATTTCGTATCGCACGACCTCAATGCAGATTGTCGACCAAGGAAGGAGGTTTACAGTTAATTAATGTAAAAACTAAATGTGATGCTCTATTTATAAAAGATATAATACGCACTGATCACAATATAGACATTCTAGTACGCATATCGAACTATGTTGCTTCAGTGCATGCATCCAGTATGACGAGGTCTTTGAAAAAACTTACCACTGACGCCAACAAATTTTTGGAAGACACAAATATTGCAGCAGAACAAATAACAACTAAACTGATCTACAGCTACTTCCAAGACCAAGTGAGGTGTTTACCGAGTGTACAATGTAAATTTCCTAATAAGAACTGGAAGAAGATTTGGTCATATTTTAAAATACCACATATACCATCAAGTTGGAAATGGGAGACATATGCGCTAATTAATGGGATAATTATGACGGAAGAGAGAAAATACATGTACCACATTGTCCCAACTCCACAGTGTAATAAATGTGGGACTATTGATACAATTAGCCACAGACTAACAAGATGTTCAGATCTTACAAGGGGTATTTGGCTATGGGTTCAGCAACAGCTGAATAATGTGCATAAGGCAACGAACCCGAACACAAATCTGCGGATCGTTTTTGACCTGGACGTACCACAGACTCCTCATTATTTTAGTATATTGTGGCTTGCCATGGGATTTATTTATTATATGTTGAAAAACAAAACAAAAACTTTACCTGACTTTATTAAAAAACTCAGAAGGGTATATCTACAAACTGATGTACATGTTAGGGAAAAACTTCAAACGTTAGACTTCCTTACGGAAGAATAGTTACTTCCTTTAATAATGTGTGTTCTTTGTCACGTGATAATTCTCAGTGCATCTGTCATGTTTAGAAATCACGTGTCTTATAGCGGGCATGCAGGCATCGTGATACGTTAAAGCTTGTTGGAATAACCCCTTTAGTTTGTTGTAAAAATTAAATTCAGAATTTCTAATCTAATTGTTGAAAATGCTGTTTAAAATCCTAATCATTAGTGAGGTCAGTTTACTTTGAATGTTTGTTTAGTTTCACAGATTTTCTGGATTAACGTTTAAATATGGGCAACTTACAAAGTAGTAGCATAGTGGGGGGGGGGGGGAAACCTTTAAACTGTGTTGTGTGATGATTGAAAGATATGAATTATTTGATTTATCTTTCTCGTGATGGGGAATGAACCAACTCACCACGTAATTTCTGATGGCACAGTTAAAAAAAAAAAGTAGGCTGTTTCTACTCTTGTTCAGTTTCTGTTTCTATAGTGTGTTGTAGATGACTTGTGTTCATGTAACTGATTATAGATTTTGATTAAAGTTTATCGTATTGGTAACTGAGGCGGTGATGAATCATGGCATGTAAATTTCCAATCTGACATTTGCCTTTATGACTAAGGGAACCATGAAAAATTCCAGTCAGATTGGCGGCCACAGAGTTTGAACCCCTTGACCTCCCGAATGTGAGTCTCAAACTCTACCGTCTGAGCCAACTCGCTCGATTTGCATCATTGTTTATGTAATAAAAATTGAAAATGAATGTGGTGCATAAATATTATTTTAAGAAACACAGGAAACGAATATAGGTGAATTACTAGCACAGGAACGCCACTTCGTGAACTCAGCTCCAGTGAACTCAACGGTAAATACTAATTTTTACTCCATATGTGCTGTATTTTTGGTCCAGTGAAAATAGTCATCTTTACGACAAAACCCTTAAAGATACTATTATGTTCTGTGGACAAAAAGAAACTAAAGTGTATAAAATTAGAGTATTTTATGTGGACCAAATAAAGTTTAAATAATCAAGTTACACAATATTTCGACAGAATATCAAGTTTTCTGAGAGTAAGGATCTATTTTAATCTTACTTCAGCCCTCATATAGCATTACGTCCATCTAGAGAAACTACACTTTTAAATAGTGAAGGAAATATCCAAACGGGTAGCTTCTGAGATTACTTCATACGAACACACAAACATTCTCTATATTTAATATTGATAAACATTTATATGTTCTCACCATAGAATACAAAATATATATCCGTATAAAAACAGTGTTAAATGAATAATATTCTCCGTTTGTTGTGTGCAACGCCGACTTAAATAGACGGAGTCATTTGTTTTAATTTCATTATAGCCGATTAGTCTGAGACAGCACTGATAAAACGTATTGTTATTTTAAAACTCGTGTATCTCGTTAAATATCAGTCCTATCAAAATGTTGCATAGAATAAAACTTATCGCAAATAGATTGTAAAGAAACATTTGTTATGTAAAATTTTACTAGAAAATTGATAATAAGCGAGATATTTCGATTTATTTAATTTAGGCCCCCTTATAACCCACCTTTTAAATAAGGTATTTTAAATGCCATATAGCCTAAAATCTAAGTCAGAACGAACTTCATTTTATATTCAATTTTCATAGAAATCGGTTCAACCATTATCGCTTGAAAAGGTAACAAACGATGGTAGTTCGTTTCGCTTTTTCCTCATTTACGAAATGTAATGACTTGAAAATCGATGCTACTTATGTCGCTTCTTGCGCGCACTCGGGTCCTAATAGTTCCGCGATACCGTATCACAGCTTCCGCATTAGCCGAATGCTCTAGCCTATTTTCTTTTTCTCGTAACTCACATTGATAGAATACTCTTGCTGAAATAAAAATGAAATTTGAATTTAAAATATGTATTAACTTTATGACTCACCTTAAATATGATAGTGGGATTCGAAATGAACTGGTCGGAACAAAGAGCCATTGAACAATACAAACATTTCATATACCTAAGACTGGTTTTCACACTTTTTTGTAACATACACACTGTTTCCAACATGCAACATTGTTGTAAGAACGTTAGCCTATCAAACTTTGTCACATGTTTCTCCGTTACATATCCACACCTCTGCCGCGCGTACATTAGCATGTCTTTGGAACTGTTGATACACAACAGAATGGAATATCACTATGAAGTCCCTTTCGTGCAATTTGTTTGGAATGTTTTCACATATAATTTTATGTATGAAATACTTTTCTATCTTTCGAATTACAATTTTATATTGTCTAAAAGGATACACGTCCAAGGGTTGCACAAATCTTGTAGTTTTTAGAGAGATAATTTGTGTTTTAATTGTCTTACCGTATAAAGTATTGTTTACTACTTCAAAAGTAAATATAGTGTCATCTATCTGAACACTCCAGGAACCCAGAAGTACAAGTGTGTCTTTCTTAACATTCGGGAGAAATACATCTCTTAACCATCTTCCTACAGGATATTTTTTGTCAGTTTATCGGAACTACTTGCATCGACCACGACATTAAATGGTTTATCACTATCTACACGTTGTTTTACTTTAGGTCCAAATTCTCCCTTCGGTTCTTGAAAGCATAGAATGTACAGTCTTGTTCCTAGACTTCCAGCTGCATACCTTTGCATTTGGACGGTGTACGAACGAGTGAAAGATGCCATGGATTGCACTACTACTTTATGCATGTAAATTAAGAGAAAACAAATTGACTAGAGCATTAATGCAAGAGCTGTGATATGGTGTCGCGAAGCTATGGGGATCCGAGTGCGCGCAAGAAGCGACATAAGTAGCATCGATTTTCAAGTCATTATATTTCGTAAAAGAGGAAAAAGCGAAACGAACGACTATCACCACGTTTCTTAACGAACGAAAATTATCTTAAATATGCATTTTCATTAAATTCAAGCTACACGACCTGGGACGGTTCCCTTGTTAGCTAGTTAATAAGTATGCAGTGTGACATAACATATCTTTTCCATTCCACAGGTCTATTCTCACTGCCAACTACCCGCTGTCAATAATCCAGTCTTAGCATAGTTTATCCCTGCCTTGTAGGATCCGCAGGGTTTCGAACGACTGTACAGTTCCTGAGAGGTCTTTAGCCGACGCCACTGTTTTGTATTAGGCTTAAACTTTCTGGTTTTTTCTCCCGTCCTGCCCAGTAGCACGAGATGCTGATGTGCCCCACGCCTCCCACAAAGACATTCCCAAGTCATTTACGATGTGATCTATTTAATCCTTCTCTGTCATGAAAGATCTGTTTGACAAAGGACATTACAAACACTCGAAGGCTGCGCTATCTGTCGGAGTATTTCGGGGACAACACAAGTGTCATTCTTTTACTTTCCAGAGGAATCTATATGAATCCCTTTTCCTTAACATTTTTCAAGTGGGGACATCATTTTCATACAATGGACGTTCTTTGATGTAAGATATACATCGTGGTTAACAGTTTCACATTTGTCATCCTTTGTACAGTCCAGGGAATAAAAAAGCCGTCATAAAATGCGTTATTAGTCATTTGATACGATGTAACTTGTGTTCTTGTATTACTAAGAGGGGCAGACACAGGGGTCGCAAATCAATCGTTCTACTGTAACTGCAGAAGAAGCAAGGGTTATCTTTCGCTGATTTTAGCACGTAATTTTTCAGACTTTTTTGAGAACATAACTTTTTCGACAGAAGTTCCTGATGTACAGCCTAATCTACAAATTTACTCTCAAGTGAATATATTGTTCCACGTGATACCGTTTCTCATAAAAGAATTAGGCCAACATGAAGAGAAAATTTGTCTTACAGGAGAGGGACTTTCCTAACATTAGGTCGAAATAGGCCTTGAAACTGTGTGTAGGATAATTAATCTAAAAAATTGCATACAAAAATGAAGTTCTCAACACAAAAAGAAAGATACCTACAAAAGTGGGTCTGGAAAATAGCGTTAAAGGTCGAAATAGGCCTTAAAAGTTTGTGTAGGGTAAATACTCTAAAAGAAAAAAATTACATACAGAAATGAAGTTCTCGACACAAAACTAAAGACACACATGTCGGTCTGGAAAATGGTGTTAAAGTATTCTACTTGTAACTGAGTAATCCCCCAATATAATTGCTGGTAAATATGAGCCCCACATTACACTACAATAGGATACAGAAGGATTCGTATTACACGCAAGTCACAATTTTGCAAACTTTGTATTGCGCGTTCGTTGGACATTTGTAAGGAATTCCTTGGATCTATTGGCGGATTAAACCAAATTTCAATTCGAAAAATTTTAACATATTCTTCAATTAATCACATGGGATGAATATTAGTGGCCATAAATATTGGAGAAAATATATGAATTATCTAGCCTACTTTATGATCTACTCAATATTAACTTTAACAAACATTATAATTGTTGAATTAAAATTCATTATGATAGAAGGTCGAAGACGGACTGTTTATATTTGGTTATGCAGGCCTAGTTGATACAGAGAGGTGAAGGATGTCAGAGACAGCGTGACTGAAGGTGAAGTTGAGATAACAGAGAACCAACGATATAATAATTAAATTTCCTCAGCCAAACGCTTTTTTGTAGGTAGACTGTAACTAGTTCTACTCGTCTCATATGTAAATTTATTTTGCATACTTTGTAAGCTACCAAACACCACGAAGAGAGGCTTGTGACGATTCAAGAAGTTGAGCGTCATTCTTTATTTTAGATTTCAAATAGACAACCATTCTATTTCACTGTGGGTTTCTTTAACTTTGACTGATGAAGCCAGTTGTGTAGATCAGTTGTGTTTGGTGTGATTGATTGGTCTCTTTCGAGGTTTTTCCCAGCCGTGTGACTGATGCCGGATGGTCTATGGAGAGTCCTCAGCCTCACTTCACTTCTCCCCCGTTCGGTCTGATTACTGGTTGGATTTTTTCCCAGATTTTCCCCAACCATAAGGCAAATGCCAGGTAATCTGTTGGCGAATCCTCGGCCTCACTTCATCTCTCTACATCTCGCCAAAATATTGAAATTGTAAAAAAATTGTAAAAATTGTAATTGTAACCTTGTAAAATTTTAACTTGTTCCACATCTTAAAGCTTCATTGCTAATGTAAGATCTATGGAATATAATACATTAAATTATATTATATTAAAATTAAAAATTACCGACAGTGTTTTGCCCAAGATGCGCCATAGGAGGCTGGTCTATACTACATGATGAGGTGGTGATGGTGATTTGTTGGAATGCCACCGGGGAACTGGTGCTCCCGGAGAAAACCCCCGTGTTACCTGGACCACGGTCTTGTCCAACATAAGTTATAGATTTGGGGTAGGCCGGGGATCGAATCTGGGTCCACAGGATTATAGGTAGCTCTAGCTAATAGATTACCATGGCGGCTTCATTTTACTATTACATACATACATACATACATACATACATACATACATACATACATGTTCTGCCTATAGGCAGATCTTTCACTGCAAACCCAGCATTCTTCATTCAATCTTTCCTATTTTCTGCTTTCCTCTTAGCCTCCGCATATGATCCACATAGGCCTATCTTTTTCTGTCCCGAACTCTTTTCCCGTTCACCATTCTTTCCAGTGCATCCTTCAGTAGGCAGTTTCTTCTCAGACAGTGACCCATCCAAATCCTTTTCCTCTTACTGATCAGTTTCAGCATCATTCTTTCTTCACCCACTCTTTCCAACATAGCTTCATTTCTATTCTGTCTGTCCACTTCACGCGCTCCATCCTTCTCCATATCCACATTTCGAATACTTCTGTTCGTTTCTCTTCACTTCGTCGTAATGTCCATGTTTCTGCCCCATTCAATGCAACGCTCCACACAAAACACTACACTAGTCTTTTCCTTAGTTCTTTTTCCAGAAGAGCCACCGGCGTGGCTCAGTCGGTTAAGGCGCTTGCCTGCCGGTCTGAAGTTGCGTTCGGGCGCGGATTCGATCCCCGCTTGGGTTGATTACCTGGTTGGTTTTTTTCCGAGGTTTTCCCCAACCGTAATGTCAATGCAAGGTAATCTATGGCGAATCCTCGGCCTCATCTCGCCAAATATCATCTCGCTATCACCAATCTCATCGACGCTAAATAACCGAGTAGTTGATACAGCGTCGTTAAATAACCAACTAAAATATAAAAAATAAACTTTTTCCAGAGGTCCGCAGAAGATGCTCCGTTTTCTATTAAACGCTTCATTTGCCATTGCTATTCTCCTTTTAACTTGGCAGAAGCTCATGTTACTGCTTATATAGTAGTAGGCCTACACCCCAAGTATTTGAAGCTGTTCACCTGCTCTACTGCCCCATTTCTAGAATTCACAAGTTTACCTTCTTTATTTTTCTTGCGCAAAACCATGGTCTTCGTCTTGTTTGCATTTATCTTCATCCCATACTGCTCACAGCTGTTATTTAGCTCCAATAGCATACTGTATTCCTTAGTATCATCTCCTCTTCTGCTAACAACGCCATATCATCAGCAAATCTTATGCGCTTTCTTCTTCTTCTTCCTTCTACTTTTACCCCTCCTATGTTCTGAAAACAGTTTTTCACCAAATCCTCCAAGTAGATATTCAAATACAGTAATATAATAGTAAAATGGATCATCTACCATTTTACTATTATATTACTGTATTTTAATATGAATAATTCCGAGATGAATTGACTCTTTGATAATGAGGATGAACAAAATGCATCCAATAGTTCAAGAGTAATCGCTACATTTACAGGGAGACTATATTTAGAAAATATTTTTTTTCGAGATTAAGAATGCTGAAAAGAAAAGTATTTTCATTAAACTCTCGAAATTTATTTTTTTCAGTAGGCTATCACAGCATATTCCCCGAATAAAGAGTTGAGACAAAGAGTAGGAAAAATGTAACACTTCTACTTGGAATCAATTCCTGGAACATATTTACTGTTATGAATGATGTCACACTAATGAAATTACGTTTTGTTTTGGCGGTGCTGCTTTCTGTCCACTGCTCAACGACTGGGTGGTAAATGCTGTGGGATGGGACGGTAGTAGCTGTCTATACTATGCTGGCAATAGTGGATGGCTGGCTTAATTGTCCAGCTACTTAACTTCTACGAGTTGATGTTTTGGGCTATTATCATTGTAAAATTCACCAAAATGCCTTTGGTGGAAGTGAACGAATTGAGGCAAGTGGCCTTTAGGCTGGGAGTTCACATAAAAACCCTTGCAAGAACGCGATAATCATCGTACCTATTAACTGAGACTTCGTCCTTTCTCCCTCTTTTCATTCATTCATTCATTCATTCATTCATTCATTCATTCATTCATTCATTCATTCATTCATTCATTCATTCATTCATTCATTCATTCATTCATTCATCCGCTGAGGTTTTCCACACAATAGTTAGGGAAGCTATCTGGGTTATGTATACAGAATGGAAGTGATATAGCTATGCAGATTGATGTGGGCAATAGAATACATTAAAATAAATAAAAAAACCTATTATGCGTTTTGTAATAAAAACACCGTCTTCCGCTTAGAGGGCTCGAAAAATAAGTGACAATTTCAAGTGTAAACAATGATTTATTAACATACCGTTTTACGTAACTACGTAGATGTAAAAACTCTCCGAGTTTCGGAAAATGCTCAATGCAACTCGATGTGTGCGCTTTGAGTTGCTCTGCAGACATCTAAACGGTATTCAAGCTCCCGCCAAGTGTTATGTAACATTTATGGCGTAACTAGCGCAGCTGCATTTGTAATGTATTGCTTCAATTCCTCCAAAGTGTTAGCTCTGCCTGTTTGGTACACAGCATCTTTCATAAAGCCTCAGAAAAAAAGTCCAAGGGGATCAGATCGGATGACCTGGTTGGGCAGGCAATGGGTCCTCGTCTTCCGATTCACCTATCCAAGTACGACGAACACGGCGTTGTACTCGCGTAAGAAATTTCTCTTCTGCTAGTCATAGCAACGCTGAACTTTCTGTTGTGGTGTCCATATGTTGACCATGGCGTGTTCTCCTACAATATGGCGCCAGGCTTCTTTTAGCAACAAACAAACGAACGTTACGCATTCAGTTGTTTTGAAACTTGGATAGTTTCTCTATTTTGTCAGATGTAAATCTCAACGATATCTTTATCTGGTTTTAAGCGGTGAGCATTTATTTCTGAATCCCTCTAAGCGGGACACGGTGTATATGGTTAATTAGAAAATTGTGCTGAAATTCTGCGTAGTTCTGCAACAGCGTAACGCCAGCTCACTTACAAATACACACACGAACTTAGATCTGAATGCGCTGCACAAGAGTTGTCGGACTTCCTAATGGCAAGAAACATCGATAAGTGTTAATCTTTTTATTTAATATATAAGAAAACCGACCATTTTATTGAAAAACTGCAAAGGGATAAAACATTCCTCATCGAATATAGTAAAAATCATAATTGTACGGATAGCAGGCCTACTTATCGAGTAAAACAACATTTAGGGGAAAATTATTTTTTTCTGAGAAATATTATATTTGGGACTAATATCGTATTTGTATTTTTTGTTGTACTCTATCCAAGGAATAAGCTGTTAAAATGTATCTGTACAGTTGTATTACTTTCACTCTATACAGACGAATATCAAATAAAATACACTACAATGTTAGAGAGACAATCTAGTGGCCAGTTTCTCCAAGAAACTAACTGGCTTAACTAGTGTTAAATTAACAGTCTGTTTATTTTGTAACGTTTTGTTAATGTATTTTCCATTTATTCAACATCATTTTGTTTAAAAGAACCAACACTTAACTATAACAGTCGTTAACACTATTTTAACCACTCAATAGAAGTTGGTAATGATTTGCCACATATAAGGCAATTTTTTATTGGCTGATATTCTTTAAATTGTGTATTGTAGAGTAAGTCATGAAACATGTATAAAATCATAACCTGGTACAGAGACCATAATCGATAAAGAAGAAGACAAATGAAAGCTGTAGGTGACTACTATTGAATCATAATATTATTACAAAGTAAGGTTATAGCACTAACGCTAACGTATGACTTCTCAAAGAAGCAATTTTTGCTGAAACTTTTTAAATATAATATTCACTGTGTATTTTGAAACACTATTGACACTGGGTATAGTTAGTTGAAAAGAGCCAATATCATAGAATCAGGAGTAAATAGTAGATGCTGAATTGGAGTAAGTGGTCTGTTTCTATTTGTAGGATATTCAAGTCTGGTTTAAATTTCTTATAAAATTTTGAGGCCTACTTGTTTCGAAAATCTATATTGTCACAAATAGAGTATCATGCATAGTATATAAATCATAATTCCTAGTTACTTTGCCACGTTGAGATCTCACATTTTTTAAATATTCAATATAACGTAAAATAGCTCTGTATCAAAATAAGCAGCCAATATGATAATCAGTTCACTTTTCAAGATTATCTTCCCTATATTAGCTTTCCGTCCCGCGCCGTGGCGTCGCGGTCTAAGGCATCCCGCCTAGGACTCGCGTTACGGAATGCGTGCTGTTTCGATTCCTCATAGTGGAAGAAATTTTCTCATGAAATTTCGGCAAGTGTATGGGACCGGTGCCCACCCAACATCGTGATGCATTTGGGGAGCTACGATAGGTGGCGAAATCCGGTTGCGAATACCAGCTATAACGGCTGGGGGGATCATCGTGCTAACCACACGATACCTCCATTCTGGTTGGATGATCGTCCACCTCTGCTTCGGCATGTGGGCGTGAGGCGAGCAGCCGGCTGGTCGGTCTAGGCCCTTCACGGGCTGTAGCACCACGGATTATTATTATTATTATTATTATTATTATTATTATTATTATTATTATTATTATTATTATTATTATATTAGCTTTCCAAAGTGTCTTTTAAATGTTATGTTATCAGTCATTCACGAAACATTTGTTGAAGAGGGACATAAAATATTAATTTCACAACTTCTGTTTCAACAGTGCCGGCCTGGATGGCTCAAGCGGTAGGGTCACGGCCTGTCTCTATCGCTTGGTCCGAAGGGTTGTGGGTTCGAGTCCCGCCTCAGGCATGGGTGTTGTGTACGTACTAGATTAAGAAAACGGAAAACAGAAAAAAATATATATATATAAACAGCTGTGATGTCATCTGCCTTATTTAACTATCTGTCAAATGAGTTAACTGTCTAAAATCCTACATTTAAAGTAAACAAACGTTTAACAATCTATTACCCCAAACTAGTGTTGAAGACATGAAAAAACTATAACAAAAGTGTTGTATTTTACTACTTTAATTCGAAGACAGTATAAACCTTTCACCCAATCATAGGAATTTTCTTAGAAATCCCTATGTAAATTTTTACTAACATAGATACACATTTTTTAAGTTCTGGAGTACGTATAGGCCTATATTTCCCATTTTCGTGCGATGAGAAGTTTACGCAGTTATAAACTACGTGTAAATATGGGAACTCCGTCGTGCATAATTGCACACCCCTGGAAATACGGAGGAAACAGAAACAAAAGGAGCAAGGCAGTAGAAGCTGGTCAAGACTTCAAGTGATAATATGATTGATACCCCGCGTCCCCGCTGGGGACAGGAGATGTATGGTTGAGATATATGTGTGTTTTAATATAAGATGTAGCAACATGTGAATTAATACGTAGCTCGGAGACAAAATCTCAAGACATTGTCAACGCTCGGTCAATGTCAGATGATAGCAATGACCGAACTGGTCAGACATGTGTGCCTTGTAGCGGTAGTTGTGGACCAGTGAGCCGCGAACCTAGGACGACATGCGTATCGCATTCCGCCAGTGGCAAGCAAGATAAGGGGTTATGACAGCCATTAAACAAAAAGATAGCAGGGCCTGTCACTTCGGATATAAACAACCGACTACTGCCAGCATTGTATCCGTGGTAACTATAGTATGACTCGGAACTCCAAGTGTATTATCAGCTACTGAACAAATCAAAGCAACGTTGGATTGCGTGTTGCTTTTCTCAGACAGTAATTTGGAACTTCAGATACCTTGAATGCGCAACAAATCTAAATTCGACTTGAAATCAAATCTGTTAACATATCTCATGTTATTATAATTGTGGTGTTTACAGCAGAATATTCCGTTAAGTCCCCAAGTCAAATGAATCTGGGTAGATTCCTGATTTGTGCTTAGACTTAAGATTTGAATGGAAGGAGGAAACAAGAAAGACACTCAGGAAGGAAGTAATGCTATAGAACGAAAAAGAATAAGGTAGATATGCCTGTAACCTACAGATAGGCTACAAAGAAGAGAGAAAAAGGGTAATAATAATAATAATAATAATAATAATAATAATAATAATAGTTTATTTAACCTGGCAGGGTTAAGGCTATACGGCCTTTTCTAACACTCAACCAGGAGTAAAACTGCGATATAAAGAACATTATAAATTTAGAAAGTAAAGTACACTACAATTTTACACACAAAACTGAAGTAGATAATCATAATATAATGTAAACAACAAGTCAGTAGAAATCAGACATAATATATACAGTAAAATATATAGAAAGAAAGGAAAATGCAAAATAAAATGTGAACAGTAGGTCAAAATAAATTAGACATAGAAAGTATAAAAATATAAGACAATAATAATAATAATAATAATAATAATAATAATAATAATAATAGTAGTAGTAGTAGTAGTAGTAGTAGTAATAAAATAGTGAGGTACAAAGCATACAATGAACACAATATATTTAGGTACACACAGTAAGGAAAATTATGATTATATATAGCTCAAGTTATCACATTATAGATACACCATTATTGGGATATATGAAAACAAAAAGATAAAATAAGTTAAATATCACTGGAATATATTTTTTTTAAATGTAATGAATACGTGGAAACATGCAATACAACACTTGTCATAACAGTAAGTTAGTTTGGCAACTCGTCATAAGATAATTTTCTGACTTGGATTTGAAAGATTGCAAGGTTCGGCATTCCTTGACTTCAGGCGGCAAAGAGTTCCAGTGACGAGAAGTAGCAACAGTGAAGGATGAGGAATACAGAGATGATGTGTGGATGGAATTTCTAGCTTGTTATCGCGTTGTGATCGAGTATTAATATTATGATAGCGAGAGAGAGTATGGAAACGGGCGAATAAATAAGAGGGGGGGTGAAGTGTACATAATTCAATATAAGTCATGATAATTTCTCGAATGAAGGTGAGATATGATCATCATATCGAACATTACAAATGAAGCGGACGCACGCGTTATGAACACGCTGTAATTTCTGGGAGGAATCAATCCTCAGATCACTGAACAAAACGTCGCAATAATTGAAGTGAGGTGGAATGAGTGTCTGTACCAGCGTCTGTTTTAATTTAGATGGATAATGATACAATCTTTTTAGTGAATGGAGAATAGAGAATGCCTTCTTACATGTATATTTAATATGTGTATTCCAATTGAGATTAGATTCGAAATGAACTCCGAGGTTTTTTACGGTACAGCTAAATGGGATGATTGTTTTATTCAGTTTCACAGGTGGAATGTTCAGGTCGTTGACATCAGGAATTAATCTATGGTTCGCGAACAGAATAGCCTGTGATTTACATGCGTTTAGGTTAAGTGGTCTGCAACAAAAAGTAATTAATGAGGAAAAAATAAATTCTTATAAAGAATGGAAAGCAAGAAGAAAGAAAAGCTGAAAAAGAAACGATCAAATAAAGAGAAATAAAATAACAATGGTGAAAAAATAAATGAATGAAAAGAAAGTAGGCTAACCAATAAAGAAGAAAACGTAAAAAAATTAAAAAACAAGGAACAAAGAAAGAAGGAAAGAAAAAATAAATGGAGGAAGAAATAGAAAGCCCACCGCTGTTAAGTAACAGTTAGCATGTCTTATTGTGAAACGAGCGGCCTGAGTTCAAATCTTGGCTGGGACAAGATACCTACTTGGAATATATTCTGAGGTTTTCTTTCAAAGAATTGAAGCAGAACTGCTGGGTAACTTTCGGCATTGGACCTCGGACTCATTTCGCTATAATTTATTCACATGTCATTATCATCATTATCATAGCCTGGGTTAAATTCACTGTGCGGTATGCTGTGTACTCGTACATACAAGAGCGCGGCAGTTCGGCGACAAATAGGCCTATCACTTACAGAACAGAAGTGTTAAACACATTAAGCTTTCGGGTCCTTCCTCCAAAGAAAAATAAAAAATAAATAAATATAAAACTAAAATAAATAAAGTAATAATGGAGGATAAAAATAACAAGAAATAAAAAGGTGACAAATGACAAGGAAGAATCAAAGAAAAAATAACAAGATAAAAATGATGAATAAATAAATGTAACAAATTAAGACAATGGACAAACAAAAATAATGAATAAAGAAAGAAAGAAAAGAAGTAAAATAAGAGGACATAAAGAAAAAAAATAAAGAAAAATATAAAGAAATCAATTATTAAAGACGAAAGAAAAGTAAGAAAGGGAAAAACGAAAACAAAGCAGGAACTAAAAAAAAAGGGGGGGGGAAATTAAATAAAGAGGAAAAGCAATAATGAAGAAAAGTAAGTACAAAAGTAAAGATAAACAAGTAAAAGCAAAATAATTAAAAATATATATATGAAGGAAGAAGAAGAAGAGGAAGAAGAAAGCAACACAGAGAAAGTGAAAACAAGAAATAAAAAGAAACAAACAAATAAAACGAACCTAGTGAATTGATGAACAATGAAGAAAGTAAGAAATGATAAAGAAAAGAAATGAAGAATAGAGGAAAGGAGAATAAGTAAGGAAATAATAGAAGGAAAGAAAATAATCAGAGAAATAAAAACATAGAAAAAAATAGAAAGAAAGAATGCAAAAAAAAATAGAAAGGAAGAATGCAAGTAATAATGAAATGAAGGATATGAAAATGAAATAGAAGGAAAAATCGTAAAAAGAGAAATAAAAGATTAAACACAAAGAAATAAAATAAGGAAAAATAATAAATAAATACAAAAGGGAATAATAAAAAATTAAGTAAAACAGAAAAGAGCAAGGAACAAAGGAAAAAGAGAGGTATGAATGAACTTGAAAACAAGTAAAAAATAGGAATGAAATTGAAAGAGAAAGAAAGTAATTTTTCGAAATAAATAAAGAAGAAATAAAATTAAAGAAAAAATGAAGAAACCAATAATAGAAGCAGAGAGATATGAGACAGCAAATGATTGAAAAGAGGAGGCAAGAATGCATGATTAATGAGAAAAGAAGAGAAATAAATAAATAAATAAATAAATAAACAAATAAGTAAATAAATAAAAAAGAAAGGAGAAGGAAAATTGAAGTATGGGAGAAAGGTGAGAGAGTTAAAAATTGTGACTTGAGTTGTTTTCTACAACCCATCTTCTTTAATTTTTTGACATTTGTTTATAAAATAATAGTAATAATAATAATAATAATAATAATAATAATAATAATAATAATAATAATAATAATATCGTAATAATAATATCGTAATAATAATAATAATAATAATAATAATAATAATAATGACGATAACAGTACATTTACAATAAATCTCTCAATGTGATTATCATCAAAACTTAAACGTAATAAATTAATGCAGGTCTAGATTTACCATAATGTCAGTATAAAAATTACTTAGAAGTGTATAGAGTAAAATATAGCCTACTTCTTGACTCTGATGATACTCACTCTGTGCTGTAGACGTTGGCGTACGTTTGCTGCTTGAGTGAGATACTGAAGTAGCTTCTGTATCTTGAACGTCAACATTATTTTCATCAACAATTTCTTCAACCCTTTGAATTGACGGTGAACCTTTCCTCGAAATGTCTAAAACCAAATTTTAAACTTCATTCATCGCTGTCACAGTTTCTTATTCCGTTTATATTCATACATTTGTTGTTGTGAGATTATGTTGACCTAACTCTGCAGGCCTATTTGGAGTCAGTTCGTGGACTTCTTTCCACTTCTCGGCTTTAAATTGTTTCGCTTTGCCATAGTAAAGGCCTAAAAAAGAATGTCTTTATTTTCATTTATTTTATGTAGTAGCTAATATGACATTCGCTTGCTGTCTTGCAGCCATGTTAATTCGCGCTCTGTGAACTGCTGCTTACTTGTCAAATTACGTCACGGGAGTTGTAAGGCGGCAATAGTCATATATAAGTGTACGGTGAATATGAAACAGAAATTACAAGAACTTGTTTGCTTGTATCCATTACACTATTAACTTGTTGTTTGTAGCTTTGTAACTGTTATGAAACAGCCTCTTGCTGTGTAGTTACGCGTATTTGTACATCGTGTTGCTCTGTCAGATGCATACTACTGAAGATGGAACAGCGTGGTCTCGGAACATGTTGGCCTATAATAATTACGATTAAATTTTAACTTATTTTAATTTTAATGTGTTTTAATGCTGTGTCATATTACTGACATTAAATTTCAATTTTGTATGAATAAAAAAACACTAATAATACACGACTAAAATTTATATTTATACAGAATGGACCATGATTAATGTCATTAATTTCAGTGGATTCTTCTTTGAGATATTCCAAGTAAAAATGTAATACAATTTTGTTTGTTTTAGCTTCTTTTTCGATATAACAATTGTTTTATATGGAACATTTCATACCGCGTTTTGGGAAAGTCATTGATTCCCGATATTCTCAGTCAATTTAAGAGAGCAGTATATGTGAGTACAGTAGTTGCAGAAAATGGGACCTAAAGTCGGATTTTTTATTTTTTGTTTGTTTTTTTGTGGTTTCAAAAAGAGGATGAAATATTGAGCATTGAAAACATCGTGGTTCTAAGTGCCATAGTTTTCAATGCATCACTTATTGAATGTTGAAATAGAAATTTAGAAAACTTCTCTCCATTCGTGAGCTACCACAAAGGACAAAGAGTATTTAAGCATATAAATGTTTACAAGTTCATTAAATCATTGATTTTCTTTTGACAATGAAACTCCTACAAATACATAGCTGCAAATACATTTTTAGATTAGTGGAAATATACCTAGTTTAGAGAGAGAGGCAAGTGTTACAAAAAAGTAAAGAGTGCTAATGAACTTAGTTTCATTTCGAATATAGGTGATGCTTATGTACTTTTCGAGAAAAATACAATTAAAGTTTTCATTTGTTTTCTTAGCAACTATAAGAAAGATTTAGACATTTAAGAAGCACTGTGTAAAAGTACTTCCTAGTTTAGTATGTAAAAAAAAAGCCTACAGATGGCGCAAGATGTCAAAGCATAGAAATGCAGTTTTTACACCGCAAATTCGTTATTTTGTTCTCCTGTAAAATTTCCTTTCACGACTTTAGGCCCCTTTTCGCGCAACGGGTCACATATTATGATAATACATAAATGATTGAAAAATTTTTAGTTTTTTTTTTCCTTTAAATGTGCAGAAAGTTGATCCGAACAAATGTAACGTTTCAATATTCCTTTGCAGAACGAAAAGTTACATTTATTTGGATAAGATTTCTGCACAATTAATGAAGGAAACTAAAATTTATATCAATAATTTATTAGGCCTATCATAATACACTGCTTTCTGAAAATGACAGAGTATATTAGGAATTAAATCAATGACTCTCAAAACATGCTATGAAGTGTCTCATATAAAACCATTTTTTTTTCTTGAAAAGGAAGGAGAAACGAGCAAAATCGCATTTAACTTCTTTGTTTGAAATATCTCAATGAATAACCTCCTGAAATTAATGATATTACTTACGGTTCATTCTGTATATGAAACACTGAATATGGTTCTAGTACTTACAACTTACAAATGGTTTTTAAGGAACCCGGAGGTTCATTGCCGCCCTCACATAAGTCCTCCATCGGTCCCTATCCTGAACAAGATTAAACCAATTCCTACCATCATATCCCACTTCCCTCAAATACATTTCAATGTTATCCTCCCATCTACGTCTTGGCCTCCCCAAAGGTCTTCTCTCCTCAGATCTTCCAACTAACACTCTATATCATTTCTGGATTCACTAATACGTGATACATGCCCTGCCCATCTCAAACGTCTGCATTGTGTAACTTTCTCTAGTCTCCTGTAAGTTCATCCCTCTTAGCCTCAAATATTTTCTTAAGCACTTTATGAATATGTTTTTTATCTTCTCTCTATGAGGCCGGGAGGGGAACATCCCTATGCACCGCGACCTGAGGTCTATTGTGCGCCCCTGGGATGAGTTATAGTCCAACGACCGCACCCACACCGAACCGACCTAACCCCTAAGACCCCAACGACTAGTCCCACCATCCCTCTAAGGCCGTGTACCACTCCATCCCAGCAGCAACCCCATATCCCCCTCAAACGGTCTGAGGTGTACACCACCCCTCCCGCCTCGCCAACGGTCTGAAGTGTAGGCCACCTCTTCCATCGGGAGGAGAATTGGTTCACCAACTGCCATCCTTTGACATATCTATGGAGGCCGGCCGAGAGCGTCAGCAGCTTCGGAGGGCCACCGCAGGCGCGATCTGAAAATCAAGGAAGACAACCGGATTGATAAGGAAAGGATGATGAGGGGGGAAAGGAAGTGGCGAGAATGAGTGGGGTTCCATACGCCTGATAAAGTTACCTGATATTCATCTCTAGGAGTGAAGGGGAAAAACTCCGAAAAAACCTCACCCAGGTAATTCGTCCCAAGTGGGGAATCGAACCCCGGCCCACTGTGAATATGGGTTTAGTAGAAAATAAAAAGGAGATAATGAAATGAAAAAAGAGGAAATAAAGGAAGGAGATTAGTTAAGAAAGGAAAGTATAGAAGGAATATAGAGAGATCACCTATTTGTTTTGAGCAGAATCCGACTTATTCCAAAGCCAAAAACTGTAATGGAGCACCGAATTTGAAATTATTATTTTTAAGAACATTAGTTAGATATTCCCTTTCAATTCTGAACAAGTAACCTATAAATATTATAAAAGAAAAGTAAGAAATTAAAATAAATAATTCAGGTACCAGTACAAACTCTAAAAACATAAAATTTATTTTAAAGTAGGTCTCAGAATATTTAGTTTTTATAGTGTTTGAATAACCTTTCCTCTTACGGAAGTCGAAACATATTATTCATACTTTACGTTATATTAGAGGTGGATTGGTTTTGTTATGAGAAATTCTTGTAAATATAAAGTCAAAACTGTAATAATTTTGTATAATTCCATTGTTCGATCTAAATCAGAGTAGGCCTATGCTGCGGTTATCTGGAACCCAGTTACTAACAAATATTCTGTATTCTGTTACTAGAAAAAATTCAAAGTAAATTTCAAAAATGGTATGTTATAGACTTCATAATAATTATCCTATTTATGAGAGTTATGCTACAATGCTTCAACATTTCCATTTTACTACGTAGTTTGCAAATTAGACGAAATTGTCAATCTTTAAACTTTCTTTACAAAATTATTAACAATAAGTTGGACTGTGTTGGTTTATTTTATTATATAATATTATATGCACCTAAGCTTAATACAAAATTTAGAAATTTATTTTTCATACCAAGGACAAATACTGAATCTCACAAAAATTATCCCAGTTTTCCAAATATTACAGTTACACAATAAATTACATCCTCATCCGAATGTTGATACTTTCAATATGAATTTTTCTAAATACAGAATTATTTATGATCATATTTTACAGAATATTGTTGTTAGTTAATTTGAAGCTACTTTCATACCTTATTTTCAATTTCTCTTTTTTCTTCTTTCTCTTTTTTCTATTTTGTTTCAGTTTTCAATAAGAGTATGTTTCCTTTTCCTTTTTTATGTTTTATGAATTTTGTCAGTCTTGAACATTTAATTGGGCTTTGTCTGTTATGTTCAATAATAAAGAAAGAAAGGAAGGAAGAAAGAAAGAAAGAAAGAAAGAAAGAAAGAAAGAGAGAAAGAAAGAAACAAACAAACAAAGAAGGAAAGAAAGAAAGGAATAAATAAATAAAAAATAAAGAAATAAAGAAAAAATAAAAATAAAGAAAGGAAGAAAGGAAGAAAGAAAGAAAGAAAGGAAGAAAGAAAGAAAGAAAGAAAGGAAGGAAGGAAGGAAGGAAGGAAGGAAGGAAGGAAGGAAGGAAGGAAGAAATAAATAAATAAATAAAGGAAGGAAGAAAGAAAGAAAGGAAGAAAGAAAGAAAGAAACAAATAAATAAAGAAAGAAATAAAGAAAGAAAGCAATAAATAAATAAATAAATAAATAAATAAAGGAAGAAAGAAAGAAAAATAAATAATTAAATATATAAAAATAAATAAATAACTAGATAAAGAAAGAAAGAAAGAAAGGAATAAATGAAGAAATAAGTAAATAAATAAATAACTAAATAAATAAATAAATAAATAAATAAATAAATAAATAAATAAGTTAAAAATCACAATTAACTAGGTTGATCAGTGTGTCCTGTAGTCTTGTTTAACAACAGTATTCCAGTATGATAAAGTTCGGATATAGAATATTCTTTTTATTGTTTTGGTCTGTACTTCTAGTTGGTGACAAGCATCGATCACGGAGAGCCACGTGAAGCACGTATGCTCTAATACAGTAACAGAAAGGCTACATAGGTTTTTTTAATGCTTTGTCTTGAAGCTTTCCTTTAAGATTTTTAGAGGGAGATTTCGACATTGTACTTTATGAGAATGACATACGCTGCTTTAGCACGGATGCCTGTTCCGTTCAGCAGGAGCCTCATGCCGAAGTATTGGCTAGTTTTATGTGGCTGGCGTGGTTTTGGTTGTGAGATTAACATCTAGTTGTGCTAAACGTGCATGATGTGGTTCGTATGTTTCATCTTCTGTGAAGAGGGAGGTTGGGAGGGGGCAGAGGTGTTAAAATGAGGATCAAGGGGATAAGAAATGTGGACGAGGGAGTATCTCTAAAAATGTACACATGCTTCAAATTAGAAGAGTTACCTAAATAGTTAGGTACGTAAATACACCTCATCAAACAGACCGAGGTTCAGCTCTGCGGGATTTGAATTGAAAAAGAATGGTTCCGAAGTCTTCATTACACTTGTCCTACCATTATTTGCCATTTATCTCATGGATCACAAATACAGTACAATTTCGATTACACATAACCAAATTATACTTGGTTTGTACCTAATTATGCACAGATTCTGGCAAAATTACATTTAACTACATATAAATTAATTATGAATTGTAATTGATTTGTACCAATTCACTTTTGTAAAATCGATTTTGAATTGTAGGTTTACATATTTTTGTTCGCTTTAATATATAATAAAATTAGAATCCGAATACATTTTAATAATAATTTTCCCTTATCTTAAAAGTAATCTGTAGGACATGGAAAGTACAATATAAGCTATGTAACAGTGAAGATCGCTGTCTCTTTACATTAATGACCTCATGGTTACAGAACTCGTACCTATAACACAGCAAACTCACACAGCCCAGGAGAACACAGAACACATGCTCCATCTTTACATGCTAGGCCTACCTTCTTTCTCACGAGACATATTTGATGTTTATTTAAACTAAAAT
Source organism: Periplaneta americana (assembly GCF_040183065.1). Taxonomy (NCBI): domain Eukaryota; kingdom Metazoa; phylum Arthropoda; class Insecta; order Blattodea; family Blattidae; genus Periplaneta; species Periplaneta americana. Next base: position 127,136,867 of record NC_091119.1, read on the forward strand.
AATATTAAGTGTAGATAAAAAATATACACAAAACATAAAAATCAGGAACACCCATACGGAGAAAAGCTCGTGTTCAAGTGTAGTTCCATCTAATTCTAATACAAGAAATACAAAAATTAATACACAGAAATATTATATAAAAGAAACAAAATAAAAAAGAAAATCTTTGTACATAGAATGAAGTTATTTATCATATACAAGCGTATGTTTAATTTTTTCATTGAACTTAATAACAGAAAATGTTGAAAATTCAGGGCGCTCATGTTTCAGACATTTGAAAACAGTTGCAGGTATCTCTTTATCTGTCTAGCAATTATGTGTGCCAGAGAAAGGGAGAGCTACTACCTCTTAGAAGACAACGTTAAATTTATAAAAGAAGTTGAGACAAATCCCGACAAAACAAGTACTGAAATTGAAAGACGTTTATAATAAACATATTACTGTATAATACAAAAAAATTACGCTCTCCAAACTTCGCAACCATACGTATCAGTTCTATTATGGTTTATGATCCGAAATATTCCAATTAGCCTTTGCCACCAATATTTTTGTTGAACTCCTTAATGTATCATGTTGCTCTTCATGCTCTTATTTTTTTCGCCATAACATCATTTTTATTAATTTTATCATGTTGTTTTTAATCTGTTATTTAATGATTAGAGACCGGAATCTTAGCCACTACTCTTTCAAGTTAAATGAGTACGGAATTTATGCACTGAACCAAACCAAATGACTTGAGTAAGGGTAGTGGCGTAAGACTACTCCCGTATCAAAGACGGGTCTGTGTTGTGTATTACAAAAGAATGACCATAGCCTTTGCCGTAAACTTATAACTTAAAATGTTACTTACTGTATTGCTTATCATTTTATTGTGTATTGTTTATATTGTATATACCACTGCCACCGGGTGCTTGCCCACTTGCAGTGTAAATAAATACATACATACTCTTAATGAAATATTTAAGCCTATATTACAACAATCTTTGATGAAAAATTTTAACTGTTTCATAGGTAATGCAATATTTAAGCCCACATTACGATATTCTTTCTTGTAAAATTGTAACTTACTGTAAAACACCAGTACAACTGTAACACAGGTAGTCTACTGCCTTCAATGAAATGTTTAAACCTATATTACAATAATCTTTACTGTAAAATTTAACTTCATAAATATTGCTAAGGATACTGTACTTGTTTAAGAGGAAGAAATCTGTTGTAGAATTACCCAGTAGTGCGCGTCACTTGTGTTTGTGAGCAGGGCGTCTACTGAAGGGCACATGACGTAATGTATATCCCGTGCTTATACTCATTCCAATATTGTTGAACTAAGAAAACGGTCTTTATTAATGATTTTAAATTCTTTGCCCCGTAATCTAGAGTCGATGGAATTTATGATAGCGAGACGAGTCCGAGTATTTGCCATGGAATTACCTGATATTCGATACCGCGGAAAAATCTCAACAGTATATCGGCACATGCTGTTTTCGACCCATACCAGAGCGCAGACAATGAGCATGAGTCCCGCTCGCTACACCTAACTAATTTATATTAATTCTGTGGTTGTCAAGGTTTGAAATCGTCATTGTACTAAAATCGTTGTTAAATGAATTTTATTATAATTTTACCTTATATTGTGCTTTCCAATACCACATTAGTACAGGGACATCATTTTTTATTGTACCTGAGTTTTTGAATGTACTTCACTCCCACCCCTTCTACTAATGAAGTTCAATCGTCCTCCACACAGATCCAAGACCGCATATACAGTCATAGTAGCCTTACGGTCATAGTGAACAGTACGTTCCAAAAATATGTTCGCGTTTTCCAATGACGAAAGAGCTTTCAATATTGCATCATTTTCGCACAGGTACTGTCGTCCATTTGCCTACGTCGCATTCCGGTTTTCCCCACCAGCTTCTATTCGCCTCTCTGTAAAGGCTAGTGGCTGGGCTATCTTAGCTCTTTCTGAGAACATTAATTTCTGTTAGGAATTGGACATCTACGTAATATTATACCCATACAACTGTTTAAAATAACTTAAATAAAAGGGCCTCGTTAAGTAATTAACTATCACGTGATTTCCCTCCTTTCTACGATCCTGCGACATAACCACTTGGACGGACAATACATAGCATGTCTGAGTAATTTTGTCTTTTCGGATCGAGCAGAAGTGAAGATTGAATTTATAGTATGTAAGGTACTCTTTTACAGAGTAGGTACAGAATTATTTCAACATGAGTTATTAGTATGAAGGACGAAACTGCTAAATGGAATTACACACATTAGAACTGAAGTCTGTATCGAAATGAACCGCCACCATTTTGAAAAATGTGTTTAAATATCCATATTATGATTATTTTTCAATTTAACTTCATTGTCTATACTGTACGCTAATGTGCTATAGACAGTATAACATATACTGCATAATGAATACGTCCGTATAGACAGCTCAGTTCGTGAGTAAAAACACTCATTGTTAATACAGTACTGTATTCTGATTAAACAAAAACCTAATGAAAATTATCAAACTCAAAAGCGTGATATTTCCTAGTTTACGTAAATGGATGAACTACTTTTCTTTCCTCCTATACCTAGTAAAGTGATTTGTTTGTATATTACGCCATCGAACTCCAGTCGTGGAAGGAGGTATCAACCGTTGATCCAAAGGTATAGCCAGGTTAATATCAGAAATGTTATAAAAATAAAATGATGTCCCTGTACTTATGCTAATTAAACGTGGCTGCTAATATATCAGATAGCTTTAATACTGAAACTAACACAATATAGCCTGTTACATGAATTAGTATTTAAAATTAAACCGTAGAATAAGACGTGTTGTAAGATGGGAACACAAACCCCGACTGTCAAGAGGATTAAATGTCGCCCGGCTAGGAGTGATTTTCTTTGTAAGTGAATCAAAAGTCCGGTTTCAGAGGAGATGACTATAATTTTGTGAATAGAGAAAATCACCGCGTTGTGTGAGGTTGAACTGTGCAATAGACGCCTATTACTGTCCCACAGCGTGTAATTTGGACACCTGTACACATAGCGAGCGCACCCTGAATACAAAGTGGCCGTACAGCCTGCTCAGATCTTTGCCATTAGATGTCGCTCACTTAGTCCTGTTTATCAATTACTGGGTCAATTTTCAGGTCAAGAATGCGTCAGTTTCTGAATGTAAAGAGAGTCCGCTGCGGTCGTTTAAGGCTTGTAGATTCTATTTTATCACGTAGGCCTACAAGATATTTTTCAGTGCTCTGGACGACACTTAAAATGTGTTTTAGTTGGTTATTTAACGTCGCTGTATCACCTACTCGTTTATTTAGCATCGATGGAATTGGTGATAGCGAGGATCGCCATAGATTACCTGACATTCGCCTTACGGTTGAGAAAAACCTCGGCGGGCCTGGGAAATGAGCGCGCCACTTGTTCTGTTTACGAACAACATGTCTTGCAGGCGGTACAGTCAGACTATAGAGACAACTGAAGCACCAGATACTAACGCAACGTCATATGATGCGACCACGAGATTTCATGGCATCATTTTTGCTTGGACATAAGAAAAAAACCTGGTATCATTACATAATTAATAAAATTTTAAAAGTTAATAATTGAGCCGTTCAGAGCAGAAGTGGTGTAAGTCAAAAATGGGTAATGAGGGTTAAAATAAACATTCTGTGAAATACAGCGCAAAGTAGCAATTAATATTCAATTTATTTAATCTATTAGTAGTCAGTGGATAGCAAGAAGGATATATTAATTGCTACTTGTCGCTGTATTTTACAGAATTTTTACTTTAAACCTCGTTACCCCAATTTTGACTTACACCACTTTTGCTCTGAACGGCTCAATTATTAGTGATATACTTAGTTACACATAATTTTAGTTACTTGTTATAAATAATATATTTCATTAAACACAATATATAGCGTCCCGCCGATGCTTTTATACTCGTAACACAAAAAGAGTATTACTATCATTATCAATATTATAGGCTACAGTAATTACACTTTGAGCATAATTCAGTGCAATAATGTTTAATATTTTTATACTGTATAAACACAATAGTTTCTGTCACATCCAGAACGAAGAGAAATTGAAGAAAATTTTATTGCAGCAGACAAAAAATAACCCATACGGAATTAGCTGTATATAGTAAATAATAGTATCAGTTTCTAAAATCATGATTTTAATTTGATTCTTATTTATAGAGCGAAACAATTTGCCTATTTTACATTAAAAATATAAATACATACAAAGAATACTCCTATTGAAAATATTTACCTACCTTTATTGTTTTTGTGCAAAAATAACCATTTTCTTTCTACCATAGAACATTTTAACAACACTTGTAGTAATTCGTTAATGCTATTCTTTCATATTCTAGAATGTAACAGCAGTAGAAATATAAATCTTACAAGCTTCCTCATTAATACAGCGTTGGCATCTGTTAGTTTAAGAACAGACGCATAAAAATCTGAAGTGGTGAACATAATATTTCTTCAGTATTTCATATAATGATGATACTAAGTGCATATGCTGACATAAATCGTTAATACCGACAAAATGTTAGAAAATAAGACTTAAGGCAAAATGATCATTTTACTGTATTATGACTTACATTCCACCCAGACACAAGTCCGTAATACCGAATGCAAACTTAAGTTTTTTAATAGTTTTTCAGAAACTAAAATTTGTAGAAAAGAAATGTTTCACATCTGTTGGTCTAAAGCATATCATTAATTTTGGCCCTCGGTTGTATAATTCTTTAGCTAAATTGCATCCAGAACTTCTAACATGTAACTCACTAACACAGCGGTCGTCAGCACAGAGCACGCCTGGGCTAGCGTCTCTTGCCCGCGGATAAGAGACTGCACCATGGTGCACCGTAGCTGCTGGCGGGTATGCTCTATCCCTCTCTGCCTGCTGCACGACGGTGCATTTGATGTTGCTCCGAAAATCCTTTACCCATTTCAGCGAGTGCTGACGACCACTACACTAACATATAACAAGAAAATTAGAAACGTGTTAATGTCTTCAAGTTGATTAAATAAATTCATAGCCTAAGTGTATGAATTAATCAGCCTATATTATATTTGCATTCTATAATTATGGAATACATAGTCTTTCATAAATTGTCCTACTTTATTCACGTACGACATTATTCTTCTCTATGTTAATATTACATTATATAATTTCATTGCAGCTGTATTTTTAATTTTAGTTCCTATTTTATTTTATTTTATTTTCTATATTCCTCTTATATTAATATATTATATTATTTTACTGTAGCTATAATTTTAGTTTTAGTTCCTATTTTATTTTATTTTGTGTATTCTCTTATAGGCCTATTAATAATATATCTGAACTGCGACCGAACACGAGCGCTGCTCATTCGGTCCTCAAATTTTGTTAATATTATTGTATCTTCTTTTTTATATTGGTTGTATTATTGTATTTATATTTCTATTGTTGTAATTATATTGTGTATTTTGTATATTTAAATTTAAATAATACAATAAAATAAAATTAAAAAAGAAATGACTTGAGTCCCACTGACCATGCACCGAAGAATTATGAAAATAAAAATAAAAATTTTACTTTAGGTAGGCCTATACGATAATCTTTAGACCTCCTACGGCTCGGTGAAAAATGTAATCAAAAATCTAGTTTTTATTTATTTATTTATTTATTTTTTGCTGGTTATAGTAGATACTACAAGACAACGTTTGTACACTCCTACCTTGGATAAATATATAATAGGATGCGAAACTGCAGTCAGCATCATCTGGCGGCGGGGGGCTGAAATAAGATGATCAGCGCCCAACGTCGTAGGTGGTGAACATTAGAACTACGTGTTGGGTACATTACCCAGAGTTCTCTATTTATCCGTTCGAGATATTGCTCGAAGAGACAAGATGGCAGACAGAAACTTGATAATAAGTGAACATAAAGTGATACTACGTGTGCATAAGCAGTGTATGTTAAACAGTGATGTTTATGGACGTTGTAAAAATAGTGTTGTTGAATGTATTGAAAAGTAAAGGTAAAGGTAAAGGTATCCCCGTAACATTCCATGAAGGCACTTGGGGGGCATGGAGGTATTAGAATGAGGTGGTGTGGTCGGCACCGCGCTCTGACCGCCTTTTACCCCCGGGAAAAATAAATTGAACTATCTAAGCAGTTCTTGCAGACTTTTCCATTGCGGTGTACAATAAATACCCAAAGAATACAATCCCAATTATCAAACCTTTTGCTTTATTTTTTTTGTCTCTGTCTGGTTATATTTTAATTGGGTAGTGTAAAATAGATCGTCTCTTTTATCTTCCTGTTGGCTCCGATAAGAATTTTCAGTAGAAGATGCTGTGAGGAATAAAAATGTAAATGTTTTATTTTAAATTGGGTTAGTTTTGATTATCAATGAGGGTGGGAGGGAATACTTTCTGCACAGTTTAACATTTTCGTCACCAGGTGCGCTGCTAAATGCATGGAGTAATTAGTTACTCTTTTCGCTACTTGGTGCGCTGCTAGATGTAATAATGTCCCTCCTCCCAAGAGGTGGCAGCAAGATTAATTTCTACAACAGCGCCTCTAGTATGTGTTATGGGAAACTCAGTAAGTTTCGCATCCTATTATATATTCATCCATGCTCTTACGTTTTGAATTTCGCAATTTTTTGTTCCTATACGCCATAGTGTACTGGTCGACTGAAAGGTAACACGAATGTACTTACAGCCACAGCAGATAACAGTTTAGTTCGCAGAACCGCCGAGTCCTCACTGGTCTTGGACGGGTAATACGTATAATAGGCTAGTGGCAATCAATATAATCTTCAAAATATTAATTTATCTTTGAGATTTTTCAAAGTTATGTGTATTTATATCAAATTCTTTTTCATTTGTAAACCGATTAAACTACGTTTTTACTGCGAGCAAATCATTTGTCCCCGTAATACTTATCAAAACAAAACAGCAGCGCCAGCGTCTTTTTCGATTCGCCAACACCTGCCTTTAGGCCCGGAACTAATGAACATTGTCTCTTACAAATCATTCAAACTCCAGCGGCAGACAGTCAAACAATGGGGCTAACTTCCCTTGAACAAAAGAGGATAGGGATGCGCTTCGCCCCCCAGAAGCTGGAATGCGCGTCACTTGTGATGCACCCCACGTCTCCATGATTCCGGGAACCCCGTGCAAGGCCGTTAGACACGAAGACGTTAAAACACGTCCATCCCGCTACCTTGAGAGCAGGATGCAATACGACAAGGTAACCCTTTTCATATCGTCCTCTTTCACTTCTTTCCTATGTATTTTAAACTTGCAAGACATTATTACTCTGTGACAAGACAAAGTATTGCGTTTATGCAGAAATACTTTGTACTTTGTGATATACTGTATTTCAGTAAATATAGTATAAGTTTTGAGCATCCCAAACACAGAAGAAGTGATTTTCAGAATACTGTCTGTCTGTCTGTCTCTTACAAAGTGAGAATCACTTAGGAACAGTTTTGTAAACAGCAAATATTGCCGTCTTGTCAGTATTGCCAACTGTTACCGGATATCACCCAGTGGCGTATATTGGTTTAAGGGCCTGGGCTACCACTGACCCTATTATTACACAAAATATATTTTAAAGTCCCTATAATAAAATTCCTTACCTATTTATATATGAATTTCAGACGTCTTGATTGGGACGAAAATACTTTGATGACTTCGTCATTGAAATTACAGTTGGGCCGCTTGCGAAGTTTCTGTAGAAATGACTTTTCAATGGACATCAGTGCCAAGCCGGATAAACGTTCTTGTGTATGAAATGATCTACAGTAGGATTTTATTCTCTTCAACGCAGAAAATGTTCTTTCTACTGATGCTGACGTAGCTGGTATTGTCACAATTAATGTTACCAATTTAAGGACTTCAGGAATAACTTGGTTCAGCTGGTTTTCATATATGGCAGATAATATTTCATGGATAGGTTTGTTCGAAAAATCAAAGACCTCTGCTGAATATATTACACTTAATTCATTTTTCAAACGTACTTGATCAAAGTGACTGTTATAGGACTGAAATAATTTGTTTAGTGCCTCATTCGGGAAGTTTTCTCTATAAGCAGAAAATTTTTGAGAATCTAGAAGATATGTGAACAGAAGCTTTCCATAATCAGAAAATGTCAGTAATTTCCATGTGCATACGATCTAGTATGCTGTAGTACAGCTGCCTGTATTTCAATTCATCATCTCCTTTTCTTCGCTTTAATGGTGGTTCCATTGTATTGGCTGAAGAATTTTCATTTTCCATATTACTCCATATGGACGGAAACCCACTACGTCTGAACTCGAATATAGTATTTTTTTTAACTTTGATACCTCTTGCAAGCAGTATGCTATGTCTAGACTTTTTGTCTGAAGAATATTGTAGAGCACATCTGTATGTGCGAACACTCTAGCATAGACTTCAAGAAGAAATATATTCTGAAACTGTGTGAAAAAATACAAATATCCTTGAGCCTGCACAATTACATCATCAACCTAGTTTTCTTCAGAGTCATTACAAATGATATTTTCAAAGAAAGCAGTCAGTTGTCCTCTGTATTACTTTACTGTATTTACAAGCCGAGATGTAAAATTCCATCTAGTTGGTGCTACTTTTGGGAGTTTCTTTTTCATAAATTCTTGAGTTTTTCTGATCTTTTAGGAGATGATGAGAAAATGCAGCTAAATCCGACAGTGTTTTGAAAAAAAAATGCGGCATTCTGGAATGGATGAAGTAGTTTGTTGCAAAACTAAATTGAGAACATGGCTATAACAATGCACAAATAGTGTTCGAGGATACTTTCCTTGAACTTTTGTTTTTAAGCCATTAATATTTCCCGCCATAACTGAAGCACCATCGTATGTCTGTGCAATTAACTTATTGCCGACATTGTATTCTGCTATAACACCTTCCACATGCTGAAACCAAGCAGCACCAGTTTTGCCCGAACTGACATTTGTGAATCCTATAAACCGTTCTTGAACATTGGCAGTACTATCGACGTATCTTAAAACAGTGGACAATTGACTCTGATTAGAGCAGTCACTTGTTTCATCAACAACAATGGCCGCAAAAGGTGCTTCTTCTATTTCAGATTTTATGTTCTTTATCATAACCCCACTTATAGCAAATATTAAGTCATTATGAATTGCGGGAGAAGTACCACGAAATACTGTTGAACTCTCAAGATGATTGGCCAGTAAATGATCAAATTCACTTAAGGAACTTAAATATTCAATATAATTTCCTCTATTGTCTGATTCCACACTCTCATTATGATCCCGAAAAGCCAATTCTTTTTTTTCCTAGAAAGCAGACTGCGTTAATAAGATGCAGTAAAATCTCCCGATTTTTTTTCCACAGGAGCATTGTGTTGGTTGATATGTAGAGCTTTTTGCTTATCTAGCTGTAAATCAATTCTTGTCTTCCCAAAGTTTGCAAAGTTCATGCTACTACAAATATGAGCTTTTGATTTGTCGTGTTTCAGGACTGCCGTTCGAAGGGAGTTGATATTAGAAAACCCTCTTTTGACCACACATTAGTTTCGCGGCTAAATAACAAACATGGGCAGCAAAATAGTTTAGACAGTTTAGAAGTACCACACAACCAATTCCACTTACCATATGATGTTGAAGTGAAATGGCGTGTGTACTCACGCTGTTTTTATTTTACGTCCATGGACAAATTTAACTCAGGAGTTGGTTTTTCCATTTTCACAATTTCAACTTCCTCGTTGTATGTACGACGGTTAAAAGACACTTTTAATAAACCTTCTATTACACAGTCATTTTCAACACAAACCTCTCCAGAAACTTGTTCTGCCATATTTTTCACAATATCACTTAATTGGGAAATTAAAAACTTAATAATTCACAATTAATATAACTCTTAGACACTCGAACAAATCACAAATTTAAAATACTGCACTGCAAGAACACAAATACATTCATGAGCTAGCGTGCTAAGCGTACTGTTGCTTCGCGCCTGCGAAGAAACCGATCACGAGAGCGGCAACTCACCCGGCCTTACACTGCACGTTGGAAACAGAAGAGTGCGGGGGGGGGATGGGCGGTATGGTCACAGGCTACCTCACGTAGCAAGCGGTTTCTCAGTGATGCCGCCTTGACAACTTGTTTCTTTTCGAGAGCAGAGAGCGCATATAAATCTAACAATTACTTTAATTTTAATTACTGTGGTAAAACTAATAATACAAAATTATTACATTATGTTATATTATAAACGTTTTCTTTTGTAATTTCCTTGGGCTACCGCCGGTAGCCCCGGTAGTCCGCAGAATACGCCCCTGATATCACCATGAAGTAAAATCACGATCCTACGCACTGAATGACTTACTTACTTACTTACTTACTTGCCGTACTTTACCTTTATGCTGGAAGGTTATTCTAAATAATTCAATAATTTGTAACAATTTTCATAGGCAAACTATACGAGAAAGGGATCAACATGTTAGGTATTTTGTTTGGCAATGTGAAATTCATTGGTTTGACTAGACAATGATGCACGAGACCTAACCTAAAAATGTATTTTGTTTGACCACATGAAATTATCAGTACTAAGTCCGAAAACCGAATATCACCATGAAATGTATGCTTAAGAATACTTACTCCTAATAATTTTACTCTTCTAGTTATAATTGCTGTCTCCGAGAGCATAATTCCTTCTTCATTATCTTCTTTCGGTCAAATCTGAAAGAGCAGAACGCTAATAGGGGAAGTTATCCCCACTCTCGCAGCATACTTTACGCTGATTTAGTGGAGTCGCTGCCATACTTTTTTTCTCTCTCTTTGGCATTATTATAATAAAAATCTAATCACGAAAGAAATTCATTAAAATGTGAAATAGAATTTCTATTGACCGCCCACCTGCATTATCACACCCAAGTATGTTATAATATTATTATTTACACTTAGGCCTACCTGACTATAGTCTTGAATTGTAACCACAACGCAACACATAAACTATTATGTATTAATATTAATAATGGCTAATTTGCTAGGAGACGGGCACCTGGTTGAATGTACTAAGTATTACCAACTTTTTTACTTTAGAGTTAAATGTTAGTGATTTTTATTGACTTTTATATGTTTTAGGTTTTTATACGAGGTGTCACCGTGATGTTGTTTCAATTTGATTGGTTATAGTTGTCATTTGTTCTAGAGGTGAGTGGTGTTATTCTGTTTTACTGGCTAAAGCTATTGGAAGTTTGTCATTTTATGATTTTTCTTCGATTTGATTGGTTATAGTTGTCATGTGTTCTAGAATTTTCGTGAATTTTGAACGGATAATGACGTCAGTAAGTTGTTCTTGGTTGTTTGACTTGAGTGGTGTTATATTGTGTCTGATGGCTAAAGCTATTGAAAGTTTGTCATTTTATGATATTTGTGAAAGATGTGTGAACATAGAACAGAGTATTGAATTTTATGTCGATTTTGGTTCAGTTCTTTCGCTGGTGAATAAAAATTGTGTCGATTGTTGACGAGAAAACTATTCCTATGGTTTCAAGGAATTATTTACTGAATTTTCCGTATAAGTTAAGGTGTAATAAGAGTTCAAAGAGAATTTCATTTTGTGTAAGTACATGGTTTAGTATGTGAAGTTGACTGTACGACAAAGTGTTGATTTAGTTCTTTGTTGGCTGCATGGTTCAAGTTTAGATTGCCTTGAAACCTGTGTCATAATGCAAGTGAAGTGGTTGTCATTGAAGACGTCAATGAGGATTGAATTTTGTTTGATGAGGTGATAAATTATTGTTTTGTTTTGTGTTTTAGTGATTTGTGGGGGTAAAGTGCGGACGAAAACTGCCAGAAAAGTACTACCAACTAGAAGTTCGAATGCTACCAAACACCATAAAAATCAAAGATGAAAAATTAAACATATTTTCATTTTTTGAAAGTCTTGTTCTTCCTCAAAATATGAATATATGTTTGATTTTCCATATTTGACTTTGTCATGTTTGATGACATTTGAACTTCATAGTTGACTGAACGTTTTGGTAGTTTTCGTCAGCCATGTTGGATTTGCCCGTCTCCTAGCAAATTACCTAATAATGATATTAATTAATTATTACTATGTTCAAATTTCACTACCTTCCTGTAACCGGCCCCGAAATCTAGTACAATTTAGTTCCATGAAGCTCCAGTACCGATAACTTTTGTCTCAGCTGCCAACATAACAGTTACAAAATCACTACCACTTGTAGTATTTGTCAGTATCGAAATTCAAAACGAAGTTTTTAAAAGAAAATTCAATCTGCAAACTAGAAAATCACCACAATCCACTAGCATATGTAGTAATGGGGGAAAATGGTTAGGTTTCACCCTTAGGGTATGAAGTAAGCTGACCCGGACTATAGTAAGTAACTGAATGGGTTTTGTTTCTATTTAGTATCTACAAAAAATAATTCGAAAATGTAATAATAATAATAATAATAATAATAATAATAATAATAATGATAATAATAATAATTTATTTTATTTTACCTCTCAGAGTTAAGGCCTTAAAGCCTTTTCTTCCACTTAACCAGATCTACAATACGTGTAATACAATTATTTTACTAAAATATTTATGTTTAATCCTAGGTGATGACGGGATTTCTCTCGTTACTAAAACTTCCAGAACGGCCCCAAGATTCACTAAGCCTTTTGTCAAATTGAGTACTGGCTCTTTCCTGGGGTGAAAGATGATCGTAGCGTGATGTGGACCACACCACTTCATTCCAGAGCTGAGGTCAAGAAAACATGTCCGCCAAGCGTCTTCATGGTAAGAAATAACTTTACTATGCATTTACTGTACTTATTAAAATATTGACGCGTATTGATTAAGAACATAGGCCTTTAACAGTGATTTACTCTTTATTTGCTCCAATGATTTTTTCCTGTGATTTTGCCTTTTATACTTCATTATGCGATAAATTAATCCCAATTTCCTCAACCACTTTCAACCACAAGTTTAGTGATTCTAGGATTTAAAAATCCTTACCTATTAATTTTCTCTTAGCAAAGCTGTAATAACAAGTAATTCTAAGAATCAAATAATTTTTGGACACAAGAGGTCTAACAGATTTTACGAACTCAGGTCACTATTGTAAACGATCGTGTCACAGATCTTAATTAATAAATCCGAGAAAACTGTCTTCACGGTTTGTAAGAAAAGTGGAACACAGCAATGTACCTGCTTACTTGGGACAATCTGTTGTTAGTTTATAGAGAGAACAAAACTTGTACTTGAACATATTTACACACTAGACTAGACGGCATTTCGGAAGGCGGTCAGCTGCTATATGCGCCGTGGCATTTCTGGCATGTGACGTCACAAGCTTGTACAGTAGAACCAATGGGAATCAGTCTATAACAAGTACTTCCCGAGTTAGTTTGTTCACGTGTGAGTGTTGCAATAGATTGAATAAGTAAAACTAACATTTACTGTATGTGTGTAAGATAAATAAATGAAAGGAGAGACTGTAAAAAGACAAGTACTGCACAGGCAGGCGCGGAAAATAGTGTTTAAGGCTTATAATTATTTTAAAAACGTTGACGAGCAGAACGCTGCCGGCCATCTTGATGCTGGCTGCAACGTTGTCAACGTGCAAAAAAGACTGCAGAAGCATGTGGTGTGGGACTGAGAACCGTCGGTGTAGATGTTTAGACTCACTGAAGGAAGCACTAGAATTCAGAGTTGGGCACCAAGAGTGATTTCTACTCTCCCACGGGGAGCCATATGACTTCTCTTCAACCCCTTTCTTCCCCGCCGAACACCGTGCAAAAAATATTGCTAGTGAAGGAAAGAGGGTTTGTTTGATATCATGCTTATAGTAATCAACGGCTAAGGTCATTATTGTCTTTTGATTATTTAAATTCTCTCCTGCACTATTTGTATTGCACATGCGCGTGAAGTATGATGTGGCAATGTTCTTAAAAGTCCCCTTTTCGATAGAATGATTGCTGTAATAATGTAATTCGGTATTAAATTTAAAACATAATTTCTTCCATGATTTAAATTTTTATGCTTCACATAGTTAAATAATTAAAATTCAATATTTCGGAATTAATTGAGGGGTGCTCTGCAATGTTGTACTCTGTCTTGCTCTCTCTATCTGTCTCTCTCGGCGCAAACGCTAGCAGACAACAAACTTCTACTGTCAACGTAACGAAACTTAGACATAGTCATATTATAAGCTGTGTATAAACAGTAATATACGACTTCATAATCGCCACCAATGTGATGGAATTGCAAGATATGTGTATTTGTTTTGTATTTCTAATGGTGGCGACTATACCGAGGTAGCCTATGTGTCTATTTTCTTATATCGTGTATTGTATACTTAATTTGTATTGTAGAAATAAAGTTCAACTCAAATCATTTTATGTTCGTGTATCACATTTTAACCCATATTACATTTAGCAACCTTAGAAAGAATCTGCAATGTTCTCATGGATATGAATAACAAGGCAAGTTGTATCGTAGCCTATAACCGCAATAACAAGGCAAGTTGTATCTCATGTCTGCAATAACAAGGTAAATCGGAGTACTTTACTGTTAAAACATTATAATAATTCAGAAAAAATTAATTCATTAGAAACTAAGACGTGTAATAGGGAAAAATAAATAAACATGATGAAAATTCAGAAGTTTTTTTTTATCTTGCGTTCTATAAGATTAAAAGTTCTGCCTGTTTACTCTCTTCTGTAACTCTGGCAACCACTTCTATTTCTGTTATGCTATTTGTTTTCGTAAGTGTAAAAATTAAGTCTGTCAGATTGCACATATTTCTTTCTCAATCACCAGTAACTACGGCGACGATCTTGATCTGAGTTCTGTCATTTGTTTTTGTGTTAATTCCTGGTTCACGTTTTCTCGTCCTTCATTTGTTCCTCCTTAGATAAATATTTATCACGAGTTGTGTTCAATAAATCAGCTCAGAATAACGAACTTTCATCAACTTATGAGTGTCAGAACGAAATATCTTTCATCTGTTCAGTCACTCGGAAAGTTTTGTCCACATCTTTGTTGCCTCGTTGAACTTTCAACTGTTAACTGCCTTACTTTAGCCTACATTACCATAACAGCATGAAACTACGCTTTAATTCCAAGAATTATATAATTATAACGCAAGAAGTTGGCAATGAAACAATAAAAATGTTTTCTTTATAAAAATTTAAATATTATAAAACAATAATGTGACGACTGTACATTGTTTTCGAGTCAAAGGCCACGGGATCGATACCCGGCCCCGGAACAATTTTTCCCTTGAAATTATTCAATTGGTCTTCTATTATTAAATTTAGAGTCCAATTTTCTTTGTCAGTTTTGCAAGGTGTTTCAGTGCTTTATAAGCAAAGTTCTATTTCCCATGAGAGTACACAAAAAATATAAATGCTTCAGTATATCAATTTATCACTATGGGTAACAAGGGGACCTTGAATTAAATATAATATAGACAAAAGTTAATAAAAACATTACAATTGAATAACAACGATTATTGACTGGCCCCCCAAGATTCCCTGATCTCAACTCATTAGATTTTTCTTGTGGAGTTATATGAAGTCCTCTATCAGAACCACCACGAGTAAAACGAAGAATTAAGGTTGAAATATAACACATAGCTAACTGTTGCTGAAAACATTAAACAATTTCCCAGACAGGCTTATGCATATATACAGTGTTTGTCGGTAAATGGGGCCACTTTGAACATTTTCTATAGTCGCCCTGAGTGACGCAGACGGTATAGTGCTGGACTTCTATGCCCGAGGTTGCGATTTCGATCCCGGCCCAAGTAGATGGCATTTAGTGTGTCACTAGATTTAGTGGCACTTAAAAGAACTCATGTGGGACAAAATTCCGGCACATCGGCGACGCTAATATAACCTCGTCAGTTGCGAGTGTCGCTAAATAAAACATAATTTAAAATTGACATTTTCTGTAAATTATTACCAACACACGACACGACACAATAAGAACACTGTCAAATTATTTTAATGGTTTTTACTTCTTTATATTGTGTGCCTTGAACTGATATTGTAGTTAAATTTCAGTGGTAGACCTACCATATATATATATATATATATATATATATATATATATATATATATATATATATATTTTGAAAAAGATTTTATATTTTGTAGGTTTTGAAACATGAATTTTTACTTTTATTTTAGTAGGTAATTTTACGACGCTTTATCAACATCTTAGATTATTTAGCGTCGGAATGAGATGAAGGTGATAATGCCGGTGAAATGAGTCCGGGGTCCAGCACCGATAGTTACCCAGCATTTGCTCATATTGGGTTGAGGGAAAACCCAGAAAAACCTCAACCAGATAACTTACCCCGACCGGGAATCGAACCCGGGCCACCTGGTTTCGCAGCCAGACGCGCTAACCGATACTCCACAGGTGTGGACTGAAACATGAAGAATTTCATCATAATAATCATCATCATCCTTCCACCTTTGAAGAACTGTTACAGTCTGAACGAAATACTGGTGTTCTCAAGCCACCTCTTCCTCGGACGACCCTAAGATCATTTGCCATGTGGGCGATACTTCATGATGGCTTTAGGGATCTGTGCTCTAGGCATCTTATTAAGATGGTCCTGCCAATTTTCTGATAATCTTCGATGTTGGCCTACAGCAGTTCAGGACTGGTATCACTTTCAGACTTTCCAGTACCGGTATAGAACTATCTTCATTTCTTCTACGATCCTACCTTGTGAAACATTCTGTTGGTCGCATGAAGCGCATTTCACCAGTTATTATCCTTTTCTCATAATACTTCAACATGAGGAATTTAAAAATGGAAAAAGTACATTGTGTCATTTAAAAAATATACTCCTTGGCACAGCCTTTGTATTTGAAAAATATGTTCAAAATACTCGTATTTTCACCTTTATAATTTTTGTAGAGTTTCTTCGTAAATTAGGTATATCTTATGCGAAGTTTTACCGTTCGATAGCAGGAGCGTTCCATACGGCGCAACATGTTGTAGGGCTATACTGGGTATTCAGTTCATGGCTCGCTGTATGCCGTCACGTGGCTAGTCGATGAGCCTAGAGAATTCAATCTTCCTACACTTCCGCAGAGGTGTATTACTTATCTGCCAGAAAAGTTGCCTAGCAAGTACGGCGTTCATTCTGAAGAATACTTACCGATACATACGGTAATGCCGGTAGTGGCAGGAATGTGAATTGTTTCGAAACATGTACTGAGGTAAGTTTTTTCTTACTGTCGAGATATGGGGAGAGGGTTAAGACGATTACTTACGTATTTGTTGACATTAACTTCGACGGTCGACATGGACACGGAGCATTTGATTTGTATTGTGGAATGTTGCCTTATGCAACCGATGATAACAAATACCCTGCGTACGACTTGGCCGCGCAAAACACAGTTCGAAAGAGGTTATGGTAGCACACAGACCGTACAGACCGCCATCTGTTGCTCCGACGTTCAAGTTATACCGTACACGTTCTCAAGTTCAGATTGAACCCCTTGATCAGTAGGCAACTTCTCTGACACAAAAGCTGAAACTCGCTTCAAATCGCTGACTCATCAACAGTGACGTCATGACACACTTTGAAATGACCACCAAGTATTATGTCATATGCTATAATTGAGTACGTTTCCCGCTTGTTGGTTTCCTGTGCGTGTCAAAATTATATTTAAATTATTTTGTATAACCTACTATAACTGAATATCATTCAGTATTTTCTTACCTCATAATTTAATTTCATTTACAATAAATAATAGCATAGGCCTAAACCTGTATAATATTGAGCGATTCCCCGAGATGGGTTGGGAAATCTGCTGTATGCAGAATATAGATACAAGTAAATTAAATGTTCATGAACCTAAACGAGAACTTTGAGAACGAGATGCACGAATAAAAAAAATAGGAACTATGTCGTAGTTGAATATTGCCTTCTTCAATCATTGGTATTTAAGTACTGTAGGTACTCTAAAAACAAGATATGCAGCCACCAATGTGTTTTTTTTATAGAGAAGGGACTATCGAGATTGAATTCCTCGTATTTTTTATGTTGCAGTAAGATGAAGTACAATGTTCGATAGGTTGATGTAATATGATCGCAGTAGTATCATGATTATTCGTGTATTTTGTAGGTTGTGGACATACAGTTTTGAAAATTTGAAGTTAAAACATGGTTTTAATAATTAGTCTACAGTACATTAAAAACATTATTTACGAAATGGATTTCACTATGGATCGTCCGGGACAATGAACATCCCAGTTTATAGAGAGTTTATTGCAGGCGTAAACTTCGGAGACTCCTACAACTACTGCATATAATCTAAGCTAACGTAGCTCGCTATCGAGCATATGAATAATTTCAAGGGAAACATTGTTCCGGGGCCGGGTATCGATCCCGGGACCTCTGGTTGAACGTACCAGCGCACGCGAGTTGTGTGGATATAAAGGGAAAGGTTGAGACGGTGTCGGGTGGAGTTCCCGGGTAGCTCAGTTGGCAGAGCGCTGGTACGTTCAACCAGAGGTCCCGAGATCGATACCCGGCCCCGGAACAATTTTTCCCTTGAAATTATTCGAATCTGCTTTACAGGAAGCTTTACCTGAAAGACTAGATTTGCACGAGGTTGCATATGTTTTTATTGATTTTTCTTTTCTCTTCTCCAAAATGAAATTGTAGCCAGCAATTCATTACTTGAAGTAGTTACTTTTGTTTAATAGCTAGCACTTTCGAGGAGCAATTCAATTCGTTATTTTTTAAGGTTTAAAGCATATATTCAGAATATTTCGGGACCTGAACGAAGACAAAAAGCTTTCCCTGGTTTTTACATGTAGGAATATAACAAAAATTTGGCATTTTGAGTTGTTTTTAAGAGTGTTTAATATACTAATACACTACGTATACCCTCAATGTTTATATCCCGAAAAACAAATGCACACGCAAAGCGCATCCCTCAAAGTACACGTGCGCTATCTGTTGGTGCTAGTTCAGGAAATCCCTATTGAAAATAGAAAGGCATCAAACTGTTCCACAGTTTTACTCGCATTGTAGAGACAACTGGATGAAGATGCCAGAAAACGTGAGGACGAAATAGTCTGAGTCTGTGCCGTTAAGTATGACAACAATAATGACTATCACAACAATTAGGGACTCATTCTGTGTGTCCAGAGCTGAACTACTTGTGTTTCTAAAAGATGTTCCTTGAATTGGTTTTGTATTCTAGATGCCGCGGGCTCCACCTATGGGGTCCCTCACGCTGATGGGTGCCTGGCAGTGTTTCAGGAGGGATTGCGAGTCACTTTGTATTCGACATTGCAACTTCCTTTCGACGTGCTCTGTTCATGAGTGGATGATGTACGGCTGGGCTGCACACCGACTGCGTCTCGAATCCGCGACTTTTCAGTGTGAAGCAAGTCCCTCTACGGCCTGAGCCCTATGTTCCGCCTATTTTTTTTTAAGGGAAAAGGACCTTCAAGCAACAGTATTTCCGACTACAATCCAGAGAATTTGAGTTCGATTCTCACCAGAAGATCACAGAAATATCTTCCTTTCACAGACCCATGTGTCTGCCCCTAACCTTGTATTAAATTTGTTAGGTATACGTCATGTTTAGCGGTGGTATTCACCAAACTAAACTAACACAGACTAATACTTAAGAGTAGACGTACGAGTCTTCTACATTTTTCTTTCCTACGATAAGGATGGCTTTATCACCTACACTATTCAACATCTACATGGAGAATTTAGTGAAGAACTGTCTTCAGAACATGGGAGGAGTGGTAGGAGGAAGGAGAATAAAGTGCATAAGATTTTCTGATGATATGGCTTTGTTAGCAAAAGAGGAGACGATACTATACGCTACAGGAACTAAATGATAGCTGTGACCAGCATGGGATCAAGATAAATGCAAACAAGACGAAGACCACGGTTATCGGAAGAAAAATAAAGGAGTAAACTTGCGAATTCTAAATGAGGCAGTAGAGCAAGTGGACAGCTTCAAATACTTGGGGTGTATAACAATATTTTTATTAATTCTACTAATAGGTCTATATCATGAAAGAAATCAAGGATCCCTAGAATGAGCATCATAGGATAGTAGTTAAATATAGCTAACATTTGGGTTGCATAAAAAAATTATTGATTAATTATTCAATCTATCTTGAATAAGAAGCAAATAATTGCAATCAATTTCAATAACATGAGCTGCTGCCATGAAGTCATAAGGAGAATAGCAATGGCGAAGGAAGCTTTTAATAGAAAAAGGAGCATCTTCTGCGGAACTATGGAAAAATCACTAAGGAAGAAACTAGTGAAGTGCTTTGTATGGAGTAAGGCGTTGTATGGGGCAGAAACATGGACGTTACGACGAAGTGAAGAGAAGCGACTAGAAGCATTTGTAATGTGGATATGGAGAAGGATGGAGCGTGTGAAGTGAACATACAGAATAAGAAATGAAGCTGTGTTGGAAAAAGTGGATGAACAAAGAATGATTCTGAAACTGATCAGGGAGAGAAAAAGGAATTGGTTGGGTCACTGCCTGAGAAGAAACTGCCTACTGAAACATACACTGAAAGGAATGTGAACAGCAGAAGGAGATGGCATGATAGACGATATTAAGAGATTCGATCGATTGCGGTGAACAAAAGGAAGGCAGAAAATAGGAGAGATTGGAGAATGCAGTAAGAGATCTGCCCTTCGACATAAAATTATGAATAAATGAATGAACGAATGAATGAATGAATGAATGAATGAATGAATGAATGAATGAATGAATGAATAAATGAATGAATGAATGAATGAATTAATGAAGGTTGGCAGCATACCGCATTGGACATCCGTCACGGGATATTCGTCCAATGCAGTATGCTGCAGCCTCATAACAGTGATGTGTAATCACCGTCACGATGTATTATGCTATCGTCTTTGTAGGAAATATGGAATTCAAATCCCAATAAACAAAACGGAAACTAGGCCTATGCGATGCAAGGCAAAGAGCAGTTGAGAGTCAAGATTGTTATAGACAAGCACGTTATATAAAAAGTTAGTAGGTCGTTAAATAACCATCTAAAACAGGCATGTCAAAACCCTGCACATTGTGCAGTCGCGTACATTGTGCACTGGTCTCCGTGCAACGTGCAGTTCCTATTCCCCTACCTGGAGGGAGCGAATCGGCTTGGAGGGGAACGCGACAAGGCTGTACAGTACCTATAGTAGCAGATCAGCTTTTGTTTCAGTAACACAGATCAGTACGGGTGCTCATTGAATGTGAATGCGTTATGGAAAATAAAGTGAGGAGTCCACAGATATAACGAAGAAGAGAAATCACGAATCATATAACATAACAGTTATGATGTTTTCCTCAGCCAATAGTAATTATTTTAAAATGAAAGGCTTTCATCATATCATGTGGACCTAATAGTGATATGAGAATTTAAATCATATTAGTAAAGCTCTCAAAATATGATATTCGCCAGCTCTTATTTCTTAATTAGTACTCTCACGGCAAAACAAACATGACAATGATGTTGTTTTGGAGTCTGTACTAACACAGCCATCAATAGTTAGACGACTTACAACTTTTATTTGATAAGCTGATAAGTGATGAGCAGGGAAAGGGATTTGGAGTATTATAAAGAATGGTGAAACGTAGTATAGATATTTGTAGCTCAGTGACTGTCAAGCGAGCTGCGTCACAGAGCATGGACGAGTACAGTCCACTTCATATAAACGTACACGCAACGTGCTGTAAACGTTTTGCAGAATAAACAAATGTTATAGTTTAATGATATATAATGGCCTACATAATGTACATAATCTGCATTTCATTTTGAACTACATGTTTTTTTCTTGGCAACGCACAAGACACCAATAAACAGCATTACAAATATACATAATTAAATATCAATCTCTGCGTCCTCGCCTGTCAGTGGAAACATTGATGGCTGATAGACAGTTGTCTTCTGTACGGAACTCGCCTCTGAATATATATGTTTTTTTTTTCTGTCAGGAGCGAGTTAAATTAAAACCTTTACTTACAATATCATGAAATATGATAATATGTATACAACGTATATTACAGAATTTACAATATATGCAATATACTACAATGTTTAGAACATAGCCTAATGTAGTATCATTAAAAGTTGAACAACATATAGAACCAAACGAAATGGCATTTTCAATCAATGCTATGTTTTGTTGATGAAACAATTATTCCTATTGTGCCTTGTTGTAATCAATTGTAAATATCATGTTGAATGACGTCATTGGGACACGTCTTTGTTAGTACATCTGAAATCCGACTAAGAATATCGTATCCATCATTTTTAATCAAACCCTGTTCATTTTTTCACCAACACGGTTTCCTACTTCACCTTCTACTGCACTCAGTTTATTTACAATAGTCCTCATAATATTTATTTGCTCAACTAGTTCTACTCCTGACTTTCCTAATCGAATAATGGCATCCGGTAAATATAAAAAAAAATTACTTAATATCCACGACTTCTTTCTCGATTGTTCTATCCTTTAGCAGTTCCTGGCGTATTTGAATCGCAGCCGCGTCATCGGGATTGAAAGACTGGACCACTTTCTTCACAGATTGGAGGTGATGTGCGTAGTAATTGCAAGCTTCTAACCATGACCCCCAGCTGTTAAGAACTGGAAATGGGGGGAGCGACAATTTAGGGAATTGTTTCCTGAATTTTGATACTCGATCTGGAGCTTTTACAAATATAGACTAGTCTTTCAATTTTGTATTGTTAATTGGTTTCACTTTCGGCATTGTACCTGCACTTCATACTCTGAACTGCAAACCTGCACGTTGAAGTTCTTATGCGGCAACTGTCCCGTTCACCTGTTGTTGACGTGCAGAGATCTGCGAGTATGTCATGGAGGGGAGGACTTGGTATAAAGGGTTGTAAACAAATGGCTGTGTAGATGCCAATACTAGCTTTTACTGCTCCAAATTCCGTTCCCTAGTGATGAGAATATTGAGAGAAGAATACATATGAGGCTCTTAAGGTTGTAAGGGAAGGAAGAAAAGAAATATTTGTAAGGCGGAAAAATGTTCTGAAAAAATAATACATAATGGCGAATTTTCCACCTCACGTTACTATATTATCTTAATATACTTACGTTAATAAATCTTTAAACCTGACATAAAGAAAATGTCCTCGCTTCACAGCTTGTGAAATACTCTTTTAACTCAATTCAGTAACGGTCCCAACTTGCTAATACTTGCTCTCAACGTTTTCCAAATAAACTATATATAAATTTAAATTCAAGCTTAATTTATCCAATTTATTAATAATAATGTGAATTTATATTAATATACAGCAAGGAAATGTTTCCAGTGTAAAAGCCTTACAATGTCCTATTGCATGTAATTGGGAGTAAAATATTTTCTTTCTTAGCATTTGTGCACCAATGGTCCCAATAATTCTTGAGGAACAATGAAAGAGTATTACTTTGAAATAATCAGTACCTACTACGTAAAATGAAATATTGTGTTCGTTTTTTGATGTTTCGAAGTTACTGCAATATTTATATTTTCTTCAAATACTGTGTACAAATCATGTAAATAAATGATTCTTTACAAACGACTGCATTGTGAATTGTAACTGAGTAAGTCTATTGTTTCTTGTGTTACAATTATTGTCAAATATAGACACTGACAATAATTATGTTTTTTCTTTCTGCTAAGTATGTTTATGATGTCCAAATGTCAATTTAATTGAACACTAGTAGCGTAGAATAGATTCTTGTACATCCCTCCCGCTAAGAACAGGTAAGAGCAACACGTGAATGACGCAATCTGCACAGGCCGGCGTTCCGCGCACATACACTGCACTTTCAGTGTCTGATTTCTGACATGCCTGATCTAAAATATCAAGGTAGGCACTGTAAATCGCATATATTGTGTAAATTAAGATTTAGATAAAGAAATTAATAAATATAAGATATCAAATAGCATTATTAGAGGAAATTTTGGTAAGCCTATGTCAAGATCTGTCCAACTTAGACTCCATAAAACCATAGCAACCCATCGTTCACATTTGGCTTTGAAACGTGGGTTTGAGGGAGAACTATGAAAACAGATGAGGTTTGCTATCACCAATTCCATCGACTCGTCTTTCAAAATTTTTCTATAATGTGTTGTACTGTAGAATGTGTTTTATGCACTACTTTACTGTTCGCACTGTGTACTATAAGCAGTAACATGAGCTGCAGCCAGGAAGTCAAAAGGAGAATAGCATTGGCAATGGAAGCTTTTAATGGAAAAAGGAGCATCTTATGCGGACCTCTGGAAAAATAACTTTACTTTACCTATTTTTCTGTACAAATAGCCCTTCAGAGCCAGGTGAACAATATATATATTTTTTTAATCGGAACTGAGCTCCATTGTACGCAATTCTCATTGACAGACTAACAGCAAGTGACCTCCACTGAAAGACAATCCTGTGCACACTGCATGCTTGTTTACTGTGCATCTAAACGTAACTATTCTCTGTCCGTGGAGTAGGCCTAAGTGTACGAACAACAGTGTTAGGCCTAGATGAATTTCACGGAAAATGTAATTTTACATTTTTATGTAAGTAACAGGTGTACGTAAATTAATTTTATTCATGGCACTGTGTTCGTGTTTAACTCATGAAACATAATGAATTTATGAATTTCATTTTGTTTTGTTTACCGATAAGCTACTATGATATGAATGTATAATAAGTTTTTTTAATTGGCCACCTATGCTTATCTTTTGTACAATTATGATTCTAATTACATGGATTAGTCTATCGCATTAACGTTTTCAATACCTTATTTTGTATCATCATCAGATGCATATGCATAGTAATAATTAAAATTAAAAACCTAGCCAGTTGGTGTATATGTTGTGAACTTCCATGATATGTTTGTGTGCATGTGATACTTGTTCATATTTTCTATGGTGGCATCTTGTGTGCTATTAACTAATGACACTAAAACTTTTACATCTAAATCTAAAATACAATTTAAAACACTTGTTAAAATTCACGGTGGTTATTATTATATCACTATAGTTCATTTCTGTGATTTGCCACGAAAAAAAAAAAAAACATCGCCCCATTCAAAAAAAAAAAATCACCCCATTCAACAACGCAACAGGCAAATCACAGAAACGAACTATAGTGATATAATAATAACCACCGTGAATTTTAACAAGTGTTTTAAATTGCATTTTAGATTTAGATGTAAAAGTTTTAGTGTCATTAGTTAGTAGCACACAAGATGCCACCATAGAAAATATGAACAATTATCACATGCACACAAACATATCATGGAAGTTCACAACATATACACCAACTGGCTAGGTTTTTAATTTTAATTATTACTATGCATATGCATCTGATGATGATACAAAATAAGGTATCGAAAACGTTAATGCGATAGACTAATCCATGTAATTAGAATCACAATTGTACAAAAGATAAATATAGGTGGCCAATTAAAAACTTATTATACATTCACATAATGAATTTAGTTTTATTGATATATTTTGAATTTTAAGGTGATTTCAAAGATTAGTTTAATAATATATTAGGTATACAAAGAACACTGTTATACGCTGTGAAGAAAACTTAAGAGTTACAAATTTTGTAACCTCAACAAAATACTCTTAGTTTAATTGCCGATTTGATATGATCATGTCAGTTATTGCACGTTTCTGGTTACACCGATTTATGCTTACGCTCTTTGCTGCTGACATGCTCTCGGGCTGATGATAATGATGATCATCCCATCGTTTAATGGCACTGTAGAACACACACAATGGATGTAATAAGCCGCGCTATTACGCATATTCCCATGTTGTTTCTTAGTCAAAGTTTCAATTCCAATGATGAATAGCTGGTATCCATCCGGCGAGTGAGGGGGGGCAGTTCAGGTCTTTCTGTTCCGAATTGATGGCTGACGAAGATGGATTATGCGTATCAGGGAGGCTGTAACCGGATAGTGAACTGCTATCGGTTTACCTCTGGTCCAGATTTAAATTCAAGGAACAGGATGCTGCCGGTAGGTAGCCTGCAATTTCTCATTATAGGAAGTAACTATCTCAGATATTAATCTGGAATCGCTCTTTCCACTTGTTGACTATGCAACACCAAGAGAGTATCAATAAGCACTGTGTACCGCCTGGCTTCGTTATAATTTGAGATTTAATTATTTATACTTACTTCATATTCCTGTGTTCGATGTCTGATCAGAAAATGTAGCCATTAATTTTTCTTCTTTCCTTTCGGCATCTAACATACTGCATCCTGCTTCAGAAAATGTAAACTCTGACAATTTTTGTTACAGAAGGCTCCAAATTTCGTATCCATAAATTAATCAACATCATCATCATCATCATCATCATCATCATCATCATCATCATCATCATCATCATCATCATCATCATCATCATCAGCATCATCATCGTCGTCGTCGTCGTCACCATCATACTCCTTGTGAAGTCTTTCTAGTATTTTTTTCTCTCGATTCGTTGTATAAAACAAATAATTTTATTTGCTCATTAATTAGTTAAATTACACAATCACAGCATTACTCTACATATTTAGTTCCATACAGTAAAAATTCCATTTGTGCCTCATCGGCTTGTGCTGTATTGTCATAAGCAATACAATTAAATAGACTACTATATACATCTTTAATTTTTTCAAAAGAAAATGTGCCTCTTTTGTCACTCAAGTAGGATTAATACACTGGGAAATTTAATTCTACATCACAGAAGGTGCACAACGAACATAACGGAAGCTATCTGTATCAGGTAAACAAGAAGCTGGTGTTGTTACTTTACCTATTAAGACATAGGGTAGAATAGCATAAATCGCACCATGTCACTTGATTTCTGCCACTTCTTTGTGCTAGCAACGTGGTGATAGAGTATTTAATATAATCGCTCACGTGGATGTATATTTAGCTAACATTTTGTAACTAAATAACGGATTTGTAGGCAAAGAAATCTATAATCTTAATATGTTATTGGTTAAAAGAAATATTAAAGAACATTTAACTTAGTACGATTTTCGAACATGTGGTGATTATAGGCTAGAATGAAGGAAATGATAACTTATGGCGTAGTTTCTTAATTCGCACAACTTTGTAGGTGCCTAATTCGCACCGGTGCTATATGAGCAACTGTAGCAATTCTAGCTGTACAAAAGAAGGCCCCAAAAACTTTAATTGAACTAGGAATGCATCAGGTGGGTACAATATCAAGTAGTGAAAAGGGCGTTAATACAAGAAGTGTGTGTTGTACAAGCGCACCAGATATTTTGTGCCACCTATGAAAATTTTTAAACGTCAAACAGTGCATCCTACATTATCAGCTGGTGTTCTTCCAGGATCGTTATTTGTTTGCTCTGATTCAGGTTGCATCAACAGTGAACTATTTGTCGAATAGCTCAGACATTTTATTTGCCACTCAAACCTGCCATAGAAAAAAGTGCTGAGTCTGTATGTCCACCTATACGAACTATTCCAAAAATTTAGAAGCTAGATTATCTGTACTCCTATTTCAGCTTCCTCGTCATAACACTCAGAGGCCCAGCCTTTAGATGTTTCTATGTTCAAACCATTTCAGACAGCTAAATCATGAAGCAGTTCTTAGGTGGCCTCGAGATAATCGTGGAGAAAAGGTGACGCAGTTTACAGTTTGAACTGCCTGGCGAAGCACATGGCAAATGTGTAACAATAAAAACTCATTCAGAAAGTTTAAATGTTAGGTAATTTATGCCCTGTTTTTTCAATTTCATTTGAAGATACGTTACTCTCTTTCATTAATTTCAATAAACTTGTAATTTGCATTTATTACATTATTCATATTAAATACTGTTCAATATTAAAAGCTTTCCTTTACCCTGTTCCTGCAGTTAAAGAGGTGCGATTTAAGAAACCGCAGGTGCTATTTAGGAAACTAGTTGCCTAAATGGCACCACTGACAAGTGTTTCGAAAATGTCATTCTACTTCAAAAATATTAAATCAAATTCAAGGATTCTTTTTTACATGAAAGGTAACTGTTCTGGGAATGTATTTATGTAAAGGAATGCAGAAAATAAAAATTGTATTGTTCAATAAAAATTATAAATGCTGAAGTGGTGCGATATACACAACCTTACCCTATCTTTTATCTTCCATTATTGAATACCCTGTATTAAGACATCTCTTATATATTCCATTATTGAATACCCTGTATTTTTCTTAAAACTGAGTTTAGCGTTCCTTTTACATTTTCGATGATGAGTATAGATTGAACTTCATCAATTTATTGTTTGTGATTGTTATCAACCAGTCTGAAGACTTTGGGCATTTCTATTTCTGATTTTCTTAGAAGTGTAATTATTCTGGACTATTTCAGGAGGTTTTGGTATCTCTTTTTTAGGTCACGAATCTTTTCGGTCATACAGCATTTCGGTCAATACGACATTACGGTACAACGATATTTGGGTAATGCCACGTTTCGGTATCACGGACATGATGGTCATCCGATTGTGTTGGCTGTATCATAGCACTATCAGTTACTCGATTGTATCGTCTGTATCCTAGCAATGTACATCGTTCGTATTCGGTTTAGAATTACTTTAATTTTCATTCCGTCACTACTTTGACAAAATCCTGATTTATAATTAAATTACTATAGTGAAAATGGCAAAAATAATACAGTCCAACAATGCTGTCGAAGGTTGGCACAATAAGTTCCAGAAAGCAGTTTCTACACTTCAACCTCCACTCTAAAAATTTATAGAAAAGCTCAAAGCAGAATAACATGACAAAGAACAAGGTATTACAAGGCTCCTTGGAGGACAGAGGAACGTGAGACCAGTCCTGAACAAGAAGTCTATTAACAACCAGAAGCAACTGCTGATTGTAGTGCAAAGATATGAAGAGTATAAAGATGGCGAAGAGACGGATGTTTACCTAAAAGACACACTGCATACACAGTGAAATTCAATTCAAGCGAGAACTGTGAAAAAATTGATAGCGAAGATGATCACGAAGAACTTGTGCTTATGCCACGTAAGTGCTACGTATTCAAACAACGAAAATAAAATGTAGTAGGGTAACCAAGAGTAAATGGGGTCAAAAGTAACAAATCCTTAATTTTATTGTTAATTTCATAATATATTACACTCATAATATATCATTAGTTACAGCCACATGTAAGTACTACTTCCCCAAAAATGTTTATTTTTTACTCTAAACTAACTGTCTGTACATGAACGGAAATATTTCACTGCAGTGACCCTTTTTTGGGGTCAGTGTTTAGGGCAAATCGGGTCACAATTTTTCCCTCTATATACCTGCACGGAACGTTAAAATCAATATTGAATTGATTTAATTTAACACTTTACACCTTCCACAAACAAACACTGTTTTCTTTTCTGCACCAACAAACTGTGTTGCAGTGTAGTCCAAAACCACAAGCGTACAGTTTCAAAATTCTAGACACAAGTTCATTTTCTTGTTCTGGAGTAAACGTAGTTTGACGGCCTTTACTTTTCAAGTGGTTGACGTCGTTGCAGACATGAATGAGGAATTCCTAACAACTCAGCAGCATGACGTTGGCTTCTTCCCTCGCGAAATGCCTTAATAGCCTTCTGTATATCGTTCCCAGTCCACGAATTTGACGTTTTCCTCTTACATTTAACCATCTGTCACAAAGAATTGAAAATAAATACTTAATTTGAGTGGAATGATTTGAAACATGTTGACCCTATTTGTCCGATATTACTGACCCTATTTAACCCAAATTTAGAACTTTTTGCGCTAGAGGTTGGTAGTACTGACGAAGGTGTTAATAGCCATAATCTGTTCTAAAAATTTAGCTTAAACTTAATATCGAAAGTTAATCGCACAAATTCTCTGCAATAGTTGTTGTAAAATAATAAAGGAACCGTAAAGTATTATTTAACATGTATAAAATACTCTTAACTCACCTTTATATTCTCTCTATTCTTTTATTGTCAACACAAAGAATATACACACCAGCTAGCATCAATGGCACTCAACGTGTACAGGGAGTTCTCTTCCTGACCAGTATATGGTAGCACTTGCTTGAACTGGTTTACACTTGAATATGGAGACAGGGTTTTGAAATTGACCCGATTTAAACTCTGACCCGATTTAGACTGAGTTACCCTAAAGAAATGTTGTCTTCTTTCATTCTGACCGAAGAAATGAGTTACCGATTTCAATGAACGAAAAATCGTGACCCAAATGTGCTGAGTGACTAAAAATTCTGACCAATATCCAGTGACCGAAATACAACTTTGAGCGAAAAAACGTGACCCAAATGTCAGAGACCAATGCATCTGTGACCCATACATACATTGACCGAAAAGCATTGACCAAAGTCGCTGCGAATCCTTTGGACACACATGTAAAGTTGCTTTTCATGCATTTCAGTTTTTATTATAAATCGACAGATTTGAAACCAGAAATTTTACACGCCTAACGCTGAACAATCCTTACTATTGAAATTAATCATTTTAACAATAATGTATTATAATTTCTGTCGTAATAAAACACCGTATCCAGCCAGGTTGTTTACGGAAACTACCTATTAGTGACGTCGCTATGCATACTCCCACAATTGTTACCTTGAACCCACTTCATACACAACCAAAATATGCTCCCTAGTTATCACATTAGCAATTCCAAAAGAAGATAAAGTTTAAATTATAAACAAATACTAGAAGTATAAAGGGAGCTAATCCTATTCTATTCACTTGGAAAACTCATTACTTCTCGAAGTGTTAATTATTGTTGGTGGTTGAACCTGGACCTCCAGATGACGAGGCAAGACCGACGTAATGTGTGAGAACGGATTAGATGAAAGGGAGTTGGGGTACAGATGAACTACCCCGCAGCGATCAACTAATTCCTGGCCGTGACTTGCCCAAAAAGCAGCTTCTTCCAAAATGGACAACAGCAGGGTATTATTGTCCCGAACGCCGGGCCCCAGCGGGGCGTTGTAGGGCAGACAGATGAAAGACAATGGCTGGTGCTGTGGTGCGGAGAGCTATGAAAACACAGTAAAGGAAATCCCCACACTTCACGCTCTTTCGATTAACAATATGTCAACTGTATGGCCTTGATAGTAATTTCATTCAGCCCTAACTCCCATGAAAGTATTCATTTTATATCCTACGACCGATTTCACCGAACTCATTTAACTTTAATAAGACTTTAAATGTACTTCAAATACTATATAAAGGGTTCCAAGCATTTCACCAACGCTATTTGCTCTTTAGTCACTCTTAAAACTATATTTATCTTAATTGGTCCATATTTACTTTGAGATTAGAAATCCAACATGGCAGAAAGGCTGTTGAGTATTATTTTTGAAGAGAATAATGATTTAATTCCAAGACGTCGGAGAATAGTTCCAGAAGGAACAGGCATGTGTTAAACCAGGCTCCGCCAAGTCGAGTCAAGATCGCGCGAGGGCGTACAGGCCTGCTTACGGCTTCCACTGCGGGCAGTACAGTTGTACACTGCAGTCTATCAGTGGTGGAACCTATCGAGGTCGCTTGGGGGCACCGGTGCACTGCATTTTGCACCAGGAATATTTATGTGCTAAAAACATGAACCTTAGCAATGTAATGGATGTTGTTATGCGAACAATTAATTTCATAAGGTCTAAAGGACTCAATCACAGGGACTTCAGGGCACTGCTTGATGGTATTAACAGTATGGGGATTTACTCTACCATACCGAGGTAAGGTGGTGAAGTCGAAAAATTCTGGAACGTTTTCTCGCACTTAGAAATGAAACTGCCTTATTTATGGATGCACATGGGAAACCTGTTAGAAGCCTTGGACATGAAAGAATATATAAGAATAATGCAACAATTGTGCGAAGTTTCGAACGTAGATTTGAGGATATAAGAGATCTTGAACAACAATTTAAGATATTTGCAATATCTTTTTCAGTGAGTGTCCTGGATATTCCTGCTGAACTACAATTAGAAATACTTGATTTACAAAGCGATATTGAGCTAAAGGATAAGTATCAAAACAAAAAGTATTAACCATTTCTATACTTGTTTTCCACGAGCAAGGTTTCCTAAACAGTACAATCTTGCTGCAAGAACGTTGTAAATGTTCGGGACAACCTACGTATGCGAAACACTGTTTTGTTTAATGAAGTTTACAAAGTCACGTCACAGAAACAACTAAGTGATGAACAATTGAAAGCATGTTTGCGATTGGCTGGTACTAAAATAATAGCTCCGAGAATTAAATAGCTGCTTACTAACAGAAAACTGCAAAAATCGCAGCGGATCTCTGATGTTTAAGAAAAAGTACTATTATTAGAGAATTGTATTTGAATGACAACGTTTGTACTGTTGTTTTAGTTTGTTAATTGAATTGTATAGCAATGAGAAGAAGACAAACAGTATATTAATCTGTATAAAAGTGTATATTTTGTTTTGTTTCATTATTGTGCAAACATGCAAAAATTTGTTTCGTATACAGTTAACTGTACAAAATTGTATAGAGTACTGTTTTTCAGTATAGTGCAATTAACAGTGAAAGCGTGCTTCAATTAAAAGCTGAAATTAATTTACATTCTTATCACAAATTTGGTTCACATACAAGTTCTTAGCTCCGCCTCTGTGGAAGCAGCTACCCTTGCCCGCAGCCGTACGTCAGGGCTTGAGGGTTTGTACGTACGGACGAGAGTGTAATAACTTGATGGTCCCTGTGTTAAACCATAGATGTTCAATTGTAACTCGCACGAGGTAACCCTGACGTAAACAACCCGCAGCGCATTTTCTTGAAGGTCGTTTTTCCTATTTTATATGGAAAGTTATTGACTTCAGCAGAGCATGCTTGACGTGCAATATCTCCTGGTTCTATAGGCGTTTGGACACTCATGTATTAAACTCTTCCTTTTTAGTGTTCTCAGTGAGATAGTCACTCTCAGCAAAATATGTATTAGTGTTCTTTTTTCTCAAGTATGTCTTGTAGTATATTTTTAATAGATTAAGAAAATGTTTGAAATCTCCAAAGGGCGACCTATATAAACCTATGCCTATAAGATTACTAGATTTTAATCCTAATTCCACCGCACACAGTTCTAAATCTTTTTCTCTGCTAAATTTTAAAAGGGTGATATTATTAAAATCGTTTTTTCGAAAATCTTTGAGAAGACTGGTAGCAGGGATATGGGCCTGTAGTTTTCGGGCGAGGTTCTATACTATTTTTTGAATAAATTAATAAAAACTGAATATTTAAGTCGCTCTGGAAATGCACATAGTATGTAGCTACCCCCTAGTTTGTATCTTTCCAGTGAGTGTGCCGATAATTCCTGTTGTTTCATATGATGTTCTAATTCTGGTGATTTGAACAAGCTGGTAAATATTTCTTGGGCAATTCTTTTTTTAAGGTTGTGTAGGATTCTTGGCCACCAGGCATGATTGAAGGCACCAGACACATCTAACGATATTAGGAGACCAACTTGTTTAATCCCAAAGACGTTTTTCATCCAAGTAACAACGGAGCAGGCAGCATCTTCTGTTGATCTGTTGGAAGTGAATCCATATTGATTGTGCTGAGATATTTGTTGCTATAAAGGTGATACATGATGCGGTCTATCATAAGATTTTCAAATATTTTTCTCATTACAGGAACTAGACTGATGGGATGTAGATTATTTGTTGTGTGTTTGCTCTTGTTGATGCCTGGTTTTGGTATTACTTCACGACAGCAATTTTCCACAGATCTGGAAAAGTTCCAACTTTTAAACATTTATTGAACAATTTAGTAACGAGTGTTGGGTTTTTCAAATCGATGTGCTTTGTAATGCTTACACAAATGCTGTCAATTCCTGGAGTTCTTTTTTTTTCTTGTTGCATTTTGATGATGTGGTCAACTTCTTGTTGATCGAATAAGAAGTCGTCTGGAGTGATTGGCGGAGTTTGAGATTCATGTCGAATCTGTTCTTGAGAAGTGCTATCAGTGGTATCCGCTGGGAAGAAAGAATTAATTAGTGCGTTGTCTTCGTTCCTTTTTTTTGTCCAATTTTGTGCATCCCGCTACATGCCTTAGGAATTTCATTTCCGCAGTTTCAATGCTTCAATCTTGTTTTCTTGTTAATGTCCAAAATTCAAAACCATATAGGAATAGCAAAACCGCCATTGAATTATAATTTAAATTTCGTTTCTTTCCTTGTTTTATTTTTCCTTCTAATTGTTCCATATGTATAACTAAATGTACTTATTATATTGTTAAAATCTTTATGATTTTCAAAGTAGATTATTATGGTATCATAGAGAGTTAAAAGTATCAACCTGCTCTATTATTTTCCTTCAATTATTATCTTTGCTCTGACTTTATCTAGTACTGTAAAGACCAAAACTTTTGTTTTCTGTACAGAAATTTTCATATTGTATTCTCTGCTTAATTCAATTTTAAAATAGTTCTTTGTAATCATTCTTCAGTGCTTGATTTTATTATCTGACCATCAGCGAATAACTACTGTAAATATACAGAATGAATCAAAAGTCTGGAATCATATAAATATTTTCCATATGCTTGATTCTCAATTTTCTCTTCATATACCAATCTCTTTATGTAACCCCAAAAGAAAAAAATCAAGGAGTGTTATATCTGGAGACCTGGCTGGCCATTCTACTTGTCCACTCCGACCAATCCAATGTCCAGGGAACTATACGTCCAGTCTGCTGCAACATTTCTGTAGCTTAACCAACCAGAATGAAGAATGATATCAATTCTTTCCTCTTTCGATAATACCATCACTAAAATCAGAAAATTTGTTATAGGAAAGCTTCAAACTGTCACAGATTAACCAAACAGTAAAGAAGAAAAGTTTAATTACTAGAATTGCATAAAATACCTTTCCCAAAGCTTCCTTAATACTGTATCATGTTACAAAATATCTGTAGATGCAGTAACTGAAGTTTGTGTCATTATGACAGTTATCTTTAAATAACTTGAAAACGATTAGAGATATCTCAAAACAGGTTGCACCATTGACTTTTTAAAAAACCACGCATGATTTGAGTACTTACACGACCCC
This sequence comes from Periplaneta americana, assembly GCF_040183065.1. Taxonomy (NCBI): domain Eukaryota; kingdom Metazoa; phylum Arthropoda; class Insecta; order Blattodea; family Blattidae; genus Periplaneta; species Periplaneta americana. The sequence goes on from NC_091119.1 coordinate 127,171,983, forward strand.
CTTTTCATTTAAAATTTCAAAGTTGCATCCAAAATGGCGGTTTTTGAGATAGCTGAGGGCTAGAATCGGATGTATCACTGGTAGAACATTTGGTCTTAAAAATACTGGTAACACCTATAGTAATCGAAAATCAAGCATATGGAAGATATTTGTATGGTTCCAGACTTTTCATTCACTATGTATTATCTTAATGTTTTACATTTTTCTTTTTCCTTGAGTCCGGAGTGTACATGGGGCACCAATTTATTTTCATCTCAAGCTTATCTTGTAATGACTCTAAACTTACGTACAGAGGGACTCACTAATGTACTGTCGACGCTAGTGTCGTGCATTAGAGGCGCTCTATTCGGTTCAGTTTGTCGAATATTCACCGATGTTCGCTCTGCAAAAGGAGGTCCGTCGTGTTTGTTCCATCTTGTTATAAAAATATTTGTTGTCCCTTCATAACTTAACCGCTTAAGGCAGTCGTCAGCTGAACGGTGACGTCATTTGAAACGCAGCCCGCATTGCAAGACGAGTAAGCTAGGGGGAGGACAGGACTGAATCTCGTCCGTATAAACTGGAAATAATTAACGATGTCTTAGCATCATTCTGATGGATTTGAAATTACTCATCGGCCTATCCCGATGTTTTAATTAGTGACGTTAAATCTGGTTCTCCGTCATAAGTTGCAATTTGTAAGCTTAATTGTTGAAATAAATGTTGGTCCGTCAATCGGGAGCACGCTTTACATTTAAAGTGTTTCATTTTGAAAAAAAAAAATTGCTTATATGTCGATCCGAACATTCAAATAAGCCTAACACAAAATGACCTAAGAAGTGGATATTTTGAATTGTAGTGAATTTTCGAGAAATTTCTCTAAGTCTGAGGAATTTTCCCTTATTTAGGCTTCTTGGCAAAGTTTTAAAATTGTATAACATTAAACAATGATATTCGGCAATGCTTTTTCTTAATCAGTAGTTATGGCAAAGTACACGTAACAATGGAGTTTTGTATAATGCCTCATTATGGTGATAATATGAAACCCTTCTTTAAGTAGTCACCGGCGTAGTTCAGTCGGCTAAGGTGCTTGCCTTCGATCTGGAGTTGCACACGGACGCAGGTTCGATTCCCGCTTGGGCCGATTACCTGGTTGGGTTTTATCCGAGGTTGTCCCCAACTGTAAGGTGAATGTCAGGTAATCTATGGCGAATTCTCTGCCTCATCTCGTCAAATATCATCTCGTAATCACCAATCTCATCGACGCTAAATAGGCTCGTAGTTGATACAGCATCGTTAAATAACCAAGTAAAAAAATTACAGTTTCTTCCTGTGCACAAAAAAAAAAAAAAAAAAGGAATTTCTCTTCCCATTCTTCTACAAATATTCGTTTTACTGCACTCTTTACGTTTAATGGTTTGGAAATAAATATGCTGATCGCCAGTTACAACTACTTGTCTATGTACAGTTGTGGCAAAAAAAACCGGTCGACCCTTGTAGCTGATTTCCGAACCTTGTTCACTCCAGAGCACGATAGACTGGTAACTAAGACTTTCGTGGATCGAATCCTGCCTGGAAAGGAAACTTTTTTTTGTTCCTTATTCAAATTTATTTCCAATACTTTTCGATTGCTCGTAAAATTCATGTTCTGGAAATAATAAGTTAATTAAGTAGTAAAATATCGCTGCAATCGAAAAGTATTGGGAATAAATTTGAATAAGGAACAAAAAAGGGTTTCCTTCCCAGGCAGGATTCGAACCACGAAAGTCTTAGTTACCAGCCTATCGTGCTCTGGAGTGAACAAGGCTCTGAAATCAGCTACAAGGGTCGGTCCGGTTTTTTTTGCCACTGCTGTGCTCTCCCTATGGAACTGCCCCTGCTGAAATATGACGCAAGCTGCAGCTTACCGAATGAAATGCCGACCGCTGACTTAAGGATTTAGCACAGATCTTGCGATTAGATTTTCGTATGAAATAAAACGAAGTTTGTAATGTCTTGGTTGCCTCTCTCATCTTTTAACATTGCAGGTTACTAATCGGCACTAAATACATACAGACATTGACTAACTTCCATGTCAAAGGCAGGATTTGAACCCGTGACCGTAGCTTCCAAGCTGCATTAAGGCTGTTAATTACTGACACAGATTTTACTAACGCGATGTGACTGGGGTGTGAGGTCTATGGAAGCGGGGGGCGGGCGGGCGGATAATGGACTTTTTCCAGCTATCATCGTTCTCATTACGCCTGTTATTCTAATCCCACAGCGGCAGCCTCATCAGCTGTTGACCCCTCATTAGTCAGGCCGGCTTCTGCATCCATTCATCATCCAGCCTCTTCCACACGGCGCGGCTTCGGTTCGTATCCGAGCTCTCATTTCATTTTATACTCCTACATTACAGGTAGATATACGTAATCAGACACGAGCAATTTGCAAGCATTTTAATGGCCAGGAATTCACAGACTCAAGCAATGGTAACCTTCATTACCTTGCATAGAGTAAGTCAATTTATGGTTACTTACGAGAAGTGAAGATAAGCTAGAAAATAATAATTTAAATCTAACTAAATAATGACAGGGAACTTAAATATTCCAATTATTGCGTGAAATATCTATACAGGGTGTAACGGGTACAAGCATAATACCTACCTACATACTTGTCATCTGTTTGCCTGTCCGTTCACCCCTCTGTCCGTATGTCCATCTGTCCGTCCGTCTGTGTCCGTACGTCCGTGTATCCGTACGTCCGTGTATCCGTCTGTCTGTCCGTCCTTCCTTGTGTCCGTCTGTCCGTCCATCTGTCCGCCTCTCTGTCCGTCTGTCTATCCGTACGTCCATATGTCCACTTGTCCACCTGTCCCTCCATCCCTCCGTGTGTCCGTCTGTCCGTCCGTATATCTGTGTGTCTGCCTATCCGTCCGCTCTTCTGTCCGTCTGTCCATCCGTCCATCTGTCCGCCTCTCCGTCTGTCTACCCGTACGTCCGTGTGTCCGCCTGTCCCTCTGTCCGTCGGTCCCATTATCCGTCCGTCTGTCCGTCTGTCGACCGTCCGTACGTCTGTCGTTACAGCATAAAAACAACTAGCCTAAATGACAAATTTCCGAGAATAGGAAGAAAACATACCATACCATACCAAGCGAGGTAATCTCATTACCCCAGGCGGTTTTTAAACAATATTACTAACAAAAATAGAAAACAATATACAGGGTGTTTACGAGGTGGTGTTACAAACTTTCAAGAGTGATGGCGAAGGGCACATGTATCATTTTGAGATAAGGAACCATGGTCCGGAAATGACTAAGTCGAAAGTTATAAGCAAAAATAGTTATGTGGAAATGGAATTGTAATTTCGCACCACGTGCTCTCCTTCCCTTAACCTTTGGAACAGTCGTGGAAAGATGATATGGGCCAGATGTCTCCTACGTGGGCACTTGCTGATACAATCTGTGGGCTTGTCTACTGTTCCCATTGGCTCATCCGTATATGAAAATCAGGTCTGCTTATTCCGCTCTCGTGTACTCCTCCATTTCACTAGGACTCATCGACCGGACATTGCAACTTGTACACATACACTGCTGTCTACAGACGTGAATATCAGGACCGACCATATCCGTTACACTTTACGCTATCCGCATTGCTTTAATGTAGTTTCCTGTCCCCATCCCTCAGAGAGCGCACTGACTGGAATAATGTAAGTAGACAACGTAAACAACGTCAGATGCATACAGGATGTACAGATAAATACACATAAATAAGGTGTACAGAGGAATAAAATTATGTCATTTCCAAACAACTATTTTTGTTTGTAACTTTCGACTCGGTCATTTCCGGACCAAATTGATACATGTGCCCTTCGCCAACATCCCTGAAAATTTGTAACACCACCTCAGAAACACCCTGTATAATGCATTGTTGTAATGTGAGAAACTTATTTAACAAATGCCTGTTGTAGCGCACATTGATTTTATGCACTAATATTATAATTGAGGTAGCTAGAATAGTTCGCTTGGTATTGCGAGGGTTAAATTACTACTTTGATGATTTTATTGTCTTGTTTCGCAATTTTTAAATTCCTATTTACATTATTTTACTGCCTATTTCCTGAAGTTAACTTGAAAAAGAAAACACCTTGTTGTGGCATATAACCAAGGAAAGTAAGTATTAAAATGTGATACTGAGGTGTTTTAAGTACTCCAAGCTATATTAAATTACTACTTTTTATTTTACTGCCTAGTTTCATAATTTTTAAATGACTATTTTGAATATTTACTGCCTATTTCCTGAATTTTAAGTGCTCATTTGCCTGCATAATTTAACCAAAATAAATGCCTGAATTTCTGGTCTCTATACATAACATAAAACCTCAGATCATTTTGTTAGAATCGTCGGCTAACTGACCTACAGTTGGATCCTTTTTAAATTGCAGACGACATTCAGATGAGGTGTCACCAGGGTAACGTGGAATAACAATAGCAGGAGAGGTGGAAAAATTCTGCTCCACAAACTTATACTGACTACAGATGTAAGAGATCTACTTGGTTGATTTTGGTGAGAAATCTTCAACTGACTACGCGTGGTCTAGGTTCTCGCAGAGTTAAGAGGAATTTAATTCGCAAGGCACTTAGGCCGTTGTTGCACTGGCGCGAGGCTTGATATCCGCGGCATGCAGTGGCTCCTATTAGCGTAGTCTGTGTGGTCCTCCGGGAGTACTGGTCCAGTTCGGAGACAGTCTGCCTCCCGGCAACTGATTGTCAACCTCATAAAAACGGGTCTAATTTTTTACAGCCCGTAACTACAATTTTACATACAACGCTTTAAGTCTGTTTCCTTATTTTCCTGTTGGTTAATACGTTGCAAGTGTTCCCTGCCTATTCGTTTAATGCAGTCGATATAAGGTGTTGATTTTAATGGGCTGCAGATGTGGCAAGCAGATAGGGAAATGTTTTTGTGCTTGCAGTACTAAAAAAAAGAGGAGTGAAGGAAGATTTTTATCATGATTTAAACATTTTCTGGTTTTTAATGACTCGTCCTTTTAGGACTACTAAAATATTCACAGAATTAACTGTTATATTGAGTTGAGCTTTATTAAGTCACGTATAATAAACTACAAACACTAAATTTAATAGAATTCATTGCAAATAAGCAATGCAGTTTTAAAAATGTAATGGATTCTGATAATTATATGTACATTGCTTTCCAAATTTGTACAGTTTCAAGAATCTGATCACATATGAAGCAGCTTTTCCTGGAGCTGAAGAAAAATAACAGAACAATTATGAAACAAGGCAATTCCAGATTGAAACACAATGTTCTGAAACAACAGTTCTGAATAGGCAGAAAAATGACTGGCGGAGTCTAACTTCTCGATTCATTGCATTTTCTTTAAGTGTATAACCCAGCGGTGACCAAAATTAGAGCTGCAGTGATTACATGCGACAGACAGCCTATGAAGTAAGGAGACGGAGGGAAGGTACTTGGCATGAAAACTACATCCAGTGGTGGTTCCTGTACTAACATCTTGATCAATCCCGCGGATAAAAATCTCAAGCTTTGCTGTATCAGTAATGTCACTGGTGTCATCAAGAGCCAGTGAATAATATACGATTTTTCTTGCTTTTTTTTAAATCTTCCTCTTGAATTTTTATACTCTGTGACCTGGTAGAGTGTAAGAGAAGGCCCTATGGGCTTAACTCTGCCAGTATAAATAAAGAATTATTATGTTATTATGAATATAATAAGGAGTTTTCTAATACTTGGTGGACAAAATTCGTAGTTTTTCAAAATTAAAAACTTCTTATGGACAAGTTATTTAAGCTATTTTAATCATTACTCTTCTGAGAAATTCTGTTCTATTAAAACGTTTCAGAGCACGAGATATTTCAAACCCCGTTAGGTAGCTGACTTCCTTACATTTATTTATCTCATCTTTCTCTTCCTGGCTATGATTTAAGACATGTCAATTCCTGGCGTTTAACAGGTCGTTGGCACATAATATTGAATCACTTTTTTTTTACAATATTATTAAATGAATAACTAAAAAAAATAGTTATCCTCATCTAAAGATTAACAAGATTAACTAGCCATACCAACACATAAGACATCATCGTATTCATCATCATATACAATCTCGCTCTCGCGCTTGTGGAATACCCTACCCAGTGACATCAGAGACTGCCGGAATTTAGTAGAGTTCAAAAGCAAACTTATTAAGCATTTTCTTACTGCGTAGAGTAGGTTTACTTTTACTTAATTAATTAATTTTTTTTCTCTCTTCTTAACTTTTACAATAAACTGTCTAGCTATTATTAATCAGTTAATCTTTTAGTAGACTACTTTGATTTTTATTGTAATTGTAAATTTAATATTAATTGTAATTATAATAGTAATTGTATTCTTAATATTGTAGTTGTAATCCCTTGGTAGAGGGGAAGAGAAGGCCTGATGGCCTTATCTCTACCAGCTTAAATAAATAATAATAATAATAATAATAATAATAATAATAATAATAATAATAATAATAAAAAAATTAAAATTGAGATAAACTTAATAATTTTATCCTTCTAGGGAGCAGATCTAAAAATATTAATATTCATGCACGTACAGAAGAAGAAACAGAAACACATACTTAGTGGTCAATAATAATAATAATAATAATAATAATAATAATAATAATAATAATAATAATAATAATAATAATACATTATTCAGCGTGGCAATTAATGTTTCTATATATTCCTAATTGAACCGTTGAGCAAAGTAAACATATTACATTTTGACCGACAGAACAACAAAAAAGTTCTCCTTCTCATTCTTTACGAAACCACCTCTTACTGCTTGTAGAGACAGAGGTTGTAGAGCGACATGATACCGCCACTGCTTGGCTTCAGTACGTGAATGAAACACACCGCAATGTACAGAAAACTCCTCGTACCCGTTTGAATGTCTGTGATTACACGATGTAATCACGACACCTGCTTTGATCACCCTTGGTATAACATAACGTTAGGCTAGGTTGTTGGAGCAAATGGCTACTGTACAATGATTTAAAACAAGAATGTTATGTTCCAAAGCTCAAGTCTACACTACACGCCAGACTAGTAAACTACACACCAGGGATCTTTAGACATATATGATTCAATCACGGCCTACTTCATGGATTATTTTTACAAAAACTATGACATCACGGTGCAGCACTGAATTGTGAAGGCAGTGTCTTAATGCAGATTCATTACGAGTTATGTGGAAAAGATAAGGGTCTAATATATTACAATAGTATACCCATTTAAAAATGCAAAGGAGATCCTAATAATGTCAATGTTCAAAGTTAATACCTTATTCTACATTATACAAAGAGTCCCAAATTGATGTATACACATTTTGAAACACTATTTCTCAGCAACGAGATGAGACAGAAATACGATTTTTGCAGTTTTGTATTCCTTAAGCCCGTACATGTTCAAAATGGCCCCCTTCCGCCACAGCACACTCCCAACAACGACGTACAACAGAGCGACATACCAACTGGATTGTTGCTAATGGAATGTCATTTCAGGCATGTTCAATCTGAACTCTCAGTTCCTCCAGTGTTTGTGGTTTTGTGGCGTACACTGTGTCCTTTACAGTTCCCCATAGGTAGAAGTCTGGAGGGGTTAAATCCGGAGATCGAGGCGGGAACTCCGCAGCACTTCCTCTTCGTCCTATCCATCTCTGGGTCATTTAGTGCGTGGACAAGTCTCGGAATATAAGGCTTCCATTTTTGAGCTCTCAAAATTCGATGAACACTGGATTTGCTGATACCAATCTCACGAGAACATTGTCTCATTGACTTCTTTGGAGATTGTGCAAAAGCTGCATGACTGCATCAACACTCTCGTTATCGGTGGAACTTCTCTTTCTTCCGCACCGCCCTATCAACACATCTTGCACCGTTCCGTCACCTTCAAACTTGTCTCGGATTTTTGTGATAGTTAACCTTGTTGGTGGTTGTGTTCAAATTCAACCCTCCAACGTCGTTGAACCTCAGCAACATTCTCCATTTCCCAATAACATTTCAGTATTCACTTATGGTCATCGAACGATAATTACATCGCCATATTTGTTTATAAACAGATGAACATGTTTCCATGCTTTCCACTGCCTTCCGAATCGTAAACAGAAAAAATTGAATTTCTATCTCGTTTCTTTGCTGTGAAATAGTATTTCAAAGAGTGTATACATCAATTTGGGACACTCTGTATTTACATTACTTTACTTCCAAAGTATATTAACATTTCATTGCTCCAATTGCTGATGAGGTATCCATGTTTGTTTAGTGTACAAGTCGTCAATCATGCAAACATTTTCGTTTACTAGCTACTACGGACTTGACTTCTATACTGTATCAAAGACTTTATCGGTACTAGTAAGGTCTTTGGCAGTATGTAACCTTATATGATGACATTTGACATCACATCCGGCTATTTAGTCAATTATTATCTACGTCAATTTAGTTGTAAATTTGGCTTTGGGACGCGGTCTTATTTTTCTGTGAATGAAATGACAGCGTTGTGCATACATATGCTTATATTATGTTACTGTAAAAGTAATTATCCCGGGAATTAAACACAATAGCTAGACATCATCGAGAATCAGTGACAAGTTAGGTTTTGTTTTGTTCAGGCTTTTGGTGTAGCTAGAATGAACTGCAGTAGAACCCCGATTATACGTCACCCTATTAACCGATAGGTGGATTATCCGTCTGTCTTTCGCTTTTTTCTGCAGAAATATATAAATTACTGTACATTGTATTAGCACGTTATTTTTTCTATAGAGTGTTATTACAAGCATTACTATAGTCTGCTGTTCGAATTGTGTTACTGTATAACTTCTGTATAAAATTTCTTCTACGGATGTCAAAAGAAATCTTGTTGTGCTAAGTATCGGAGGGGGGGGAAAGGTGTAAACAATTGAGTGGTTTGGGGAAAGAGAAACTGTGGTTCATCTCGCAACAGGATACGAGTTTGGAGTTTATAAAGTATCTAAATCTACAACACGGGACCTTCACTTTCTACAGGCAGGCATTACAAGGAGTTTTCTTGCCCCTCAAAACACGTCGTAGACAATGAGACTTAAATTAGTGAACTTGTGATCCACTACCTAGCATGTTAAATACGAGGCCATAAAGGAATTTACCAATGCATATGTATTATTCATAAATTTACGAAAATATTACATAGTACGGATTATCCGATTTTTTCGATTAACCATTCAACCCATCCCCTTCATTACTACGGATAATAGAGGTTCTACTGTATATAGGCCTACAATAATACACGGTAAATTTCTGCACTTAAGAATTCCATTTACCGGTTGTTAACATCTAATAATCGAAATATATTAGATTCCATTTTCATTGAGGGATTATATAATTATTAATTACATTAAACATTTTCAAAATCTGCACGCCATACCAAAAACCTCAACAAACCAAACCTAACCTGTTACTGATCCTCAATGATGTCATTGATGTCCGTCATATTGACCAACGTTTCCTACCGAATTACAAAGGTGATTATGACTAATAACCGATTATTATATCAATTCTTCTTTTCATCATATCCGTCATAATACACACACACACACACACACACACACACACAAACATGTATACAGGGCTTTCATTAAAAACTTCCCAGTCTAAATAACTAATTATTTAAACTGAATTAAATTTAAACAAAAAAAAAAAATGTCAATTTAAATATTGAAGGTGGATGTCTGAAACCAGGCTTAATTGCATTTTAGATTTCACCTCCCACCCTCAGCCACACCCACTTTGAAATTTCAAATGGCACCTCTATATATTTTTAAACATAAATATGAAAGAGCATTCAATTGTTTATATACCTCATTCATTTGTTCTCGCATTTTTTATTTTCTATCGTCGCCTGGCAACCTGTATTTTTGTTATATCAGTTGATTGTAGGATTAACATACAGCTTATTTTGTGTAATGTTCTAAATTTAATCAATAAGGATGATTTATGTTCTGTATACACCATTTAAAAAAAATTAATACACAAACACAACTATTGCATGAAATGCTCAATAAGTTTTTGTAGCTTTATTGTCTTCAGCTCTAATCAACAATAACAACAATCCAGGATACCAGGCGACAATAGAAAAGAAAAGAGGCGAAAACAAATGAATGAGGTGTATAAACATTTAAATACCCTTTCATATTTAAGTCTAAAAATATAGGGGTGCCATTTGAAATTTAAAGTGGGAGTGGCTGGGGGTGGGACTGAAATCTAAAATGCAATTAAGCTTCCCCCTCAATATCTAAATTGACAAGTGTTTTGTTTAAATTGAATTCAATTTAAATAATTAGTTATTTAGACTGGAAAGTTTCCAAATGAAAGCCCTGTATATATACAGGGTGTTTAAAAAATACGGAGCATAATTTCAGGTATGTATTTCCCACATGTAGACAATCAAAATAGTTCATTACAACATGTGTCCGGAAATGCTTCATTTCCGAGTTATGGCCTTCACAACATTGAAATTCACAGGAACGTTTTTCTTTCCGCAGGTCGTTGTCATTACAGAAGATGTTCAAAATTCTCACCTCCTGCTTGAATACAGACCTCACATCGATGTCTCATTGACCTGCGAACACGATCCCAAACTCCAGGAGTATTGCGTATGTCCTCAGAACGTGCCACAATTCGATTCCGAAGGGATTCCAAATCAGGCACCGGAGACGAATAAACCAATGATTTTAAATGGCCCCACAAGTAGAAATCGAGAGGGTTCAGATCAGGTGAGCGTGGAGGCCAAGGAATTGGGCCACCTCTACCTATCCATCGATCAGGAAACCTTCGATCCAAGTACCGGCGAGCCGTACGACTGAAGTGTGCAGGAGCGCCATCATGCAAGAAGTGAATGTGTTGACGATTGATCACTGGAGTGTCTTCTAAAACATGAGGTATGGTGTTTTCCAGGAAGTTTGTGTACGCCTGCCCCGTAAATCTGTTTACAAATAGCCTACATGGGGTCCAACTAATCGATCACCAATGATACCGGCCCACATGTTGAGGGAGAACCGCACCTGGTGATGAGATGGAACAGTTGCACGTGGGTTTTCATACGCCCATACATGATGATTGTGGAAATTTGTTATTCCATCTCGTGTGAACTGTGCTTCATTTGTAAATAATACTAAGGCAGGAAAGTTCGGATTTACACCACACTGCTGCAAGAACCACTGACAGAACCTAACTCGTGCAGGGTAATCTGCTGGTGACAGAGCCTGTACACGTTACAAATGATAAGGATACAATTGATACTCTTTCAACAGTCTCCAGACAGTCGTATGAGAAACATTGACTTGCAACGCTAGATAGAAGGAGTCATGTTCACAGCCTCCAGAATCTCCTCCTGTACTTCTGGAGTTGTAGATCTTGGTCGTCCCCTTCCCAAACCAGGAGAGTTAAATTTTCCATATTCGCACAGACGGTAATGGAGACGTACAAATGTCTTCCGATCTGGACATTGTCGCTGTGGGTACCTCTCCTGGTACAAACGACGAGCCAGCGCAGCATTGCCGTCCGCCTTACCGTACATGAAGTGTATCTCTGCCAGCTCTTGATTTGAATACATGTCGCACAGTCTAACGCCTACACAACACTGAATGTAACCTTCGCCTCGGAATGAACTGTCAGAGTGCCCTCTTAATGTCTCCTTTGACGGCAACGACCTGCGGAAAGAAAATCGTTCCGGTGAATTTCAATGTTGTGAAGACCATAACTCGGAAATAAAGCATTTCCGGACACATGTTGTAATGAACTATTTTGATTGTCTACATGTGGGAAATACATACCTGAAATTATGCCCCGTATTTTTGAAACACCATATATATATATATATATATATATATATATATATATATATATATATGAGGAGGCGAGACGTGGCATGTGAACTGCGCGAGAGGGGAAAGAATGAGCTATAAGAAGGAGAGTTTGTTTCATGATGATTAATATTAAACGACTCTATATTCCGGATCAGCTTACTTAATACCTAAGAGTCAAACCTAACCATTTTCCCCCATTACTACATAATTATAGATTATGGTGATTTTCTAGTTTGCAGATTGAATTTTTCTTTTGCCAACTTCGTTTCGAATTTCGGTACCTACTGAGAAATACTACAACTGGTAGTAATATTCTAACTGTTATGTTGGCAGCAGTGACAGCAGTTCTCGGTAGTGAAAATTCTGAAAATTCAAATTGTCCTAGATTCCTGAGCCGATTACTGAAAGCTAGTGAAATTTGAACATACTAATTTATTAACATCAGAAGTAATATTAACACACAATAGTATTTATGTGTTGCGTTGTGTTGTTGTTACAATTCAATTTTATAGTCAGGTAAGAGTAAATAAATAGAATATACGGTGTGATACATACACTTGGATAATCGATATAAATACGATTTCACATTTTAATTAATTTCTCCTGTTTAGATTTTTATTGCAATAACGTTAAAGAGAGAAACTAGCATGGCAGTCACTCCTCCAAGAAAGGAAACATGTGTCATTCAGAGTAGGTACGCTTCAGGGATCTATAGTTCATAATATGTACAATGAACTAATGGAAGACGATAATGAAGAATGAATTATGCATACGGAGACAGCAATTATAACTAGAATAGCAAAATGATTAGTAGTAGACTAAGTATTCTTAAGCATACATTTCAAAGTGACATTAAGTTTTCGGAGTTTCTATTAATCATTTCATGGGGTCAAAATACATTTTTAGGTTAGGTCTCGTGATTCGTAAACTGTTTAGTCAAAACAATGAATTTTATGTTGTCGAGGCAAAATACATTTTAATATTAGATCATAATAATCTACTAATTACAAACATAATGTGCGAGAGTTCGAGGAGAAAAATAATATACTCTTTCACAAATTTAGAAAATACCTCCCAACATAAAGATAAGACTTGGTAAAAAAGTAAAGAAGCAAGATATTTATTGATAATACTATATTATTGTTATTATTATTATTATTATTATTATTATTATTATTATTATTATTATTATTATTATTATTATTATTATTATTATTGCACATGGCATTATATTTTACCCTCTTTGGTGATATCTGGTAATAGTTGGCAACACTGAAGAGACGGCCAAATTAGCCTTTTAGGAAATGCTCTTACTTGATCCTCACTATACCGACGAGGAAATTTACCTCAGAATAAAACCTATCTTCACCTCCATACCCATTCGTGATATAATCACGGCACATGATAAGGTCATAGGGCAGGTCTTACCTTCTCTATAATACATACATACATACATACATACATACATACATACATACATACATACATACATACATACATACATACATACAGCAGGTACACACACACACACACATATATATATATATATATATATATATATATATATACATACAATTTATTTAAAAACAGGTAACATTCTTATAATACAAATATTTTGTCATGCAAATTGAGTTGCTAATCCTAACTACATACGTATATGGTACTTGGTTAAGTATTTCGGATTTTTCTCCATTTTAACAAAGGTGGAGTGGATTGACTTTGGTGCTGGTGTGTGAATGGAGACGCCACTCTCACATGGAGTGGTGCAGGTACAGCTCCCAGACAAGTCCTGTTTGACGTTCCTATTGATCGAGAGTGCAACATGCAGGAATGTGGCATGGGTGATGGAGCGAGAGACAACACAAATAAATTAAACGATAAAAAGGAACCACGAGGAAAAAAATGTGATTAATGAGGAACCTATACTCACAGCAGAACTACAAACAACACACAATCGCTGTGTTGATGTAACAGTTTAACAGAAGCAATATTTAAATATCGGGACTACTTCATTTGTTTTTTTTTTATATATAGAAGTGAAAATTGAACTATGATGGTGTACGCATGTGTAAGGCGCAACTTCAATCTCTATGAAAGCTACCGTCCTCGGTTCGAATCCGCCTAGAGTAGGCATGAGGATATCTTGAAGAACTCTCAGTACGCTACTCTTCCTTTCCTCGCTGCCCGAATTTTTGTAGTAATTCAGTCTTAATGTTACTTTTATTAAAGTCGTTTGTATCCATGTAAATTATTTTTCAAGTACTAGGTAATTTCAATAGTATATTACGATACAAGATTTTGTAATGCACTTCACAAACGTGTATTGCACAACATTTTTTGCACGATCATATTTTAAAAATTGAAGGATGTTATTTTTAAATGTACCTTATTTTTAAATGTTTACATAATTATTTTTACATATGTTTATACATTTCTATATATGTTATTTCACATTTTACGCGACAAGAAAAAGAAACCTTGTAAATGTTGTTTCTTGGTATACAAAAAAAAAAATAGGTTTGGAAGTAAATCCCGAAAAGACAAAGTATATGATTATGTCTCGTGACTAGAATATTGTACGTAAGGGAAATGTAAAAGTTATTCATAGATTTCAAAAAGGCATATGACTCGGTTAAGAGGGACGTTTTATATAACATTCTTACTGAATTTTGTATTCCCAAGAAACTAGTTCGATTAATTAAAATGTGTCTCAACGAAACTTAGAGCAGAGTCCGTATAGGCCAGCTTCTGTCTGATGCTTTTCCAATTCACTGCGGGCAAAAGCAAGGAGATGCACTATCACCTTTACTTTTTAACTTCACTCTAGAATATGCCATTAGGACAGTTCAGGATAACAGACAGGGTTTGGAATTGAACTGGTTACATCAGCTTCTTGTCTATGCGGAAGACGTGAATACGTTAGGAGAAAATCCACAAACGATTACGGAAAACATGGAAATTTTACTTGAAGCAAGTAAAGCAATAGGTTTGGAAGTAAAACCCCGAAAAGACGAAGTCTATGATTATGTCTCATGAACAGAATATTCTACGACATAGAAATACAAAAAATTGATCTTTATCTTTCGAAGAGGTGGAAACATTCAAATATCTTGGAGCAACAGTAACAAATATAAATGACACTTGGGAGGAAATTAAACGCAGAATAAATATGGGAAATTCGTGTTATTTTTCGGTTGAGAAGCTTTTGTCATCTAGTCTGCTGTCGAAAAATCTGAAAGTTAGAAATATTAAAATGTTATGTTTTATTTAACGACGCTCGCAACTGCAGAGGTTATATCAGCGTCGCCGGATGTGCAGGAATTTTGTCCCGCAGGAGTTCTTTTACATGCCAGTAAATCTACTGACATGAGCCTGTCGCATTTAAGCACATTTAAATGCCATCGATCTGGCCCGGGATCGAACCCGCTACCTTGGGCATAGAAGGCCAGCGCTATATCAACTCGCCAACCGGGTTGACTGAAAGTTAGAATTTATAAAACAGCTATATTACCGGTTGTTCTGTATGGTTGTGAAACTTGGACTTTCACTTTGAGACAGAAACAGAGATTATGGTGATTCAGAATAAGGTGATTAGGAAAATATTTGGGGCTGAAAGGGATGAAGTCTCAGGAGAATGGAGAAAGTTACACAACGCAGAACTGCACGCATTGTATTCCTCACTTGATATAATTAGGAACATTAAATCCAGACGTTTGAGATGGGCAGGGCATGTAGCACGTTTGGACGAATCCAGAAATGTATATGGAGTGTTAGTTGCGAGGCCGAGACGTAGATGGGAGGATAATATTAAAATGGATTTGGGGGAGGTGGGTTACGATGATAGAGACTGGATTAATCTTGCACAAGATAGGGACCGATTGGGGGGGGGGGGTTATGTGAGGGTGGCAATGAACCTGCGGGTTCCTTAAAAGCTATTTGTAAGTAAGTAAGTAAGTAAGTAAGTAATGGAAATATAAAAATTGGAAATTTATCCTTTCAAGATGTGGAAAAATTCATATATCTTGGAGCAACAGTAGCAAATATAAATTACATTCGAGAGAAAATTAGGTTTATAAATCTTTTTACACAGAATTCAAAATTTATTAGGGCTATATGAATGATGACAATTTTTTTTTTGGATAGAATTCAAAACTACATAGGTGGTTTCTTAGAAGGCCTAATGACCCACGGAAGTTGTGAAGACAATTTTCGTAATTAATTTACTATTTCTTCACACAAAAGTGGGACTATACTTTTGAAAAATAGTGAGGAATGGTACCAAGAGCTCCGACCATAAGATCGAGTGCCATGTTTTCTTGCAGAGCATATTTATCGTTAAAATAAGGTAAGGAACATTGATGGAATTTTTCTATGCTTGTGTCTCTTCCAGTAGACCTTTTCAATTTTCGAAAGGAATGGTCGGATTCACAATATAGCCCACGTTGCTGTTTTCTGGCATGACTATTATGTGTAACCTCCTTGTACTATACTACTATTCACAGTCAGATCGTGAACTTCTTCTTGAACTTGGCAGTTTACATAGGTCTAAATGCAGAGCAATCAACGAATGAATATTATGAGAATTTTTAAGATGATCTCCATGAGAACAGACTCCCAGAAGTATTTGTTATTATTATTATTATTATTATTATTATTATTATTATTATTATTTTAGAGACAGGATTTCCATGCAAACGTATGTTTTTATATAAGCTTGCTACAGTTCTCAAACTTTGTAAATATCCGTTTCATGTCTTAGTGATTCGAAATATGTATACTTTTTTCATGCATATTTGCATATTTTGGCCTTTTTAGGGATAAAGTCATGCATAATGCATGTTGTTTTAGAATTTAAGTTTAATAATGTATATTTTGAGGTTTATGTTGCATATTACGTCCATTTTTATAGTTTCATTGCATATTTTATATTAAATCGCATGATACTGCATTTTATAAAAGTTGCCTCGTAGAGTTTGGTATTTCTGAGCTTACAGTATTTGAGTGCATGTACTAAAATATATTCTCGTGGAACTGTTGATGGTATTCAAAAGTCTTTAGGATCTGCCTATGGGGATGTGGGTACGTCAACTAAAGGCAAACTGGACAAAGTCATCAGTGGAAATCAAGATTATGAATTTGTGTGTTCAGTAAAGAAATTTATTTGTGGTGAAAATGTTGAAGACACAGAATTTGGCCTCACCTTGTCTCAAATATCATCATTTAAATTTGCACATGTCACGTCTTGTGACATAGAAAGGTCATTTTCTGTGTAAAAAAAATATATATATATTTTGACAGATAAACGCATGAACTTGACTGCTGAGAATTTGGAAACACTGTTACTGGTGCTTATGTCATTCGAAAATAAAATGTAAGTTTCAATTTTGATATTGTATATTTTCAGTGTTCTTTTTCTTCATAGTGCATATTTTACCATTTGATAATGCATGGATGCATGCATATTTTACTATTTGATAGTGCATGAAAATCCTGTCTCTAATTATTTATTATTAAGAACTAAGGCAATATTGATGAAGGTAGAGGAACGACACTACTTGAATCTGATATCCAAACTCAAGCATTAGAAATCCTAGTATCTACCAGTTCGGTTAGGGGTGAATCTACCTAGAACTGTAAATTGTTGACTGCACCGCCAGATGTGGACTAGAAGCCACGAGGTGTTGTCCGGCCAAGTGAGACTGCCGCAGCGATGTTTCACTCTACATTTATGTGCACGTATGTCACTCATGCCGTGTCCAGCTGTCATTGTGCGGATCGCCCGGCATCCGACAAGTTGGGCCCGGGACCCACTGACTGAGCGGACCACCCGTCAGCCACATACTTGGGTGTCAGGGGGCCACCCAAAAACCGATACTACCCGTCCCACAAACATCACGCCCACGTGCTTTTAAATGGGACACTCTGTTCACCGGATTATCTTTAACAAACGCAAGAGAGCAGTTTTCGTATATCCACGTGTGGACGATATTAAAACAATATCGATACACGGTATAAATTACAATATTGAATTAAGTTTTTTTATACTAGATATTTTCTCACGAATTGGCAAATATAATGGAGTGAATACACAAATCGTTGGCTTACTTTTAAAACCTCATAACTGAATTTGAGAAAATTGTAAAAGAGAGCAAAATAAGTTATTATTTTTATACCCCAGCTAATAACTGTTACATACAGACCGTTTATTTAGTCCTGAGAGCTCAGCGACGCGAAAGAGGGGAAGTAATCGGAGGAGTAGGGAGAGTTCCGGAGTAGAGATAAGGGCGAGCAGTCGGTAAAGGCAAGCGAGTGAATAAACCAAACACCCCTTGGCGTAACTAAATGGACTCGCCTGTCCCACGCGCACATCTCCGGCGACTGTCAGGACTAAATAATCATACTGTACATACAGGGTAAATGTTGGTAATATTGTGATATGAGCAAAATTGTGATAGTTCTTTTTGAGAATTTATTACAATTTTACTGAGCGAGAAGAAGATCGGTTTTTTCTTCAACGTATTAAGGGAATATTCGTGGACAAGTTGCTGCACAAAACCGGTCCTTCTCTAGCTCAGTAAAATTGTAATAAATTCTCAAAAATAGCTATCATAAAATTACTCGTATGACAATATTATTAACCTTTACCCTATAAGTGTTCTGCCCATAGGCAGGTCTTTCACTGCAAACCCAGCATCCTCCAATCTTTCATATTTTCTGCCTTCCTCTTAGTCTCCACATATGATCCACATATCTTAATGTCGTCTATCATCTGATATCTTCTCCTGCCCCGAACTCTTCTCCCATTCACCATTCCTTTCAGTGTATTCTTCAATAGGCAGTTCCTTCTCAGCCAGTGACCCAGCCAATTCCTTTTCCTCTTTCTGGTCAGTTTCAGCATCATTCTTTCTTTCGTTTCCAACCATATTCCTGCTTTTCTTTTCCAATATTCTATACATATTCCATCATACTTAATACTCATCCTTCATATTTGAGCCGTTCAGAGCAGAAGTGATGTAAGTCAAAATTGGGAAATGAGGTTTAAAGTAAAAATTCTGTAAAATACAGCGCAAAGTAGCAATTAATATGTCCTTCGTACTATCCACTGACTACTAATAGTTTAAATAAAATAAATTTAATATTAATTGCTACCTTGCGCTGTATTTTACAGAATGTTTACTTTAACCCTCATTACCCATTTTTTACTTACAAGCCTTACAACACTTCTGCTCTGAACGGCTCATTGTTAATCAGTTTTACACACATGCATAACTTTACTCTTGTTCGGGTTTAGCATCATGCCTCTATTTTAAGTTCTTCAGTCAATTCTATAATTGGCCTTTTTTAACATCTTTTCGTTATCATCAGTTAGCACAATATCATCTCCGGATACTAACATCTGACAATATATTAGACTGAGATTCCAGTTCCCGATCAGTAATATGTTAGTTCTTCTTTTACATCTTTTCATAATTTTCGTAATGAGATTAAAAATTTTAACTGAAGACAATATTTTCGGGCAGGCTTCAAATTTCATATATCTGAGTGCACAAATAGCACACAATGAAAACAGCGAAATAGAGACGAAACTAATTCGATTTCAAATTCTATGTGAAACTTTAAGAAACAATCTAAAACGAAAAACAATAAAAGAAACAATTAAATTTTTAAAAATAATTTGATGGCTTTTCCCACACTATAATATGCTACCGAAACATCGATAATCAAGAAAAAAAAACTTAAAAGTATTGAGACTGCTGAAAAGCAAACATTCTGATGGGGGCAGATAAAAAGTTTTTTTTTCTTTCACCACGTTAATAATGTCAAAAAAGTGCTTATACAAATTTTGGCCACTCGACTGTAATTACGAGGGCCGTAAAAAAATAAATTCGCCAGGGGCCGTTAACAGAAAAAAACACAATTCCATTGGAAAAATTTATTGGAACAGAATTGTTGAGCTATTTTTCAACATATTCCCCACCGGAATTGAGACATTTGTCGTATCATGGGATCGACAGAGAGGTGCAGACGGCTGTCAAACGCTGGTTCTGATTCCAGGCGGCTGACTTCTATGACACAAGGATACAAAAATTGATCCCATGGTATGACAAATATCTCAATTCCAGTGGGAATATGTTGAAAAATAGCCCAACAAATGATGTATCTGTTTCAATAAATCTTTCCATGCAATTGTGCTTTTTTTCTGTAAACACCTCCAGGGAAAATCACTTTCTGGAGAGCCTCATAATTGCAGTCGAGTGGCCAAAATATGTATAAGCACTTCTTTTGACATTATTAACATGTGGAAGAAAAAATTTAACTTTTCCATCTGCTCTATCAGAATATTTGCTTGTGAGATGAAATTAAGAGCAGTGAAAGGTTGCAAACTGAAAGATCAAATATCACACAATAACAAAAGAAAAGAACATAATGTGGAAAGTGTAACAAACAAACAGCCACCGACATAGCTCAGATCATAGCTCGTTTGTCTGCTGGTCCGGAGTTGCGCTCGGGCGTGGGTTCAATTCCCGCTTGGGCTTATTATACTTGTTGGGTTTTTCCGAGGTTTTTCCGAACTTTAAGGCGAATGTCAGGTAATCTATGTCGAATCTTCGGCCACATCACACCAAATAAAATCTCGCTAACATCAATTCCATCGACGCTAACCTAGTAGTTGATACAGCGCCGTTAAATAACGAATTAAAAAAATAAATTAACAGAATACAGAGATAATTGAAAAGATCACCTAGGAAGAATGTCACATATTCGCGTTCCAGAGCAAAGCTCTTAAATTACAAGCCACAAGGACGTCGCGACTTAAGACGACCTACAGAATGATGAAAGGAAATTGTGAGTCAGGACCAGACCTAGGGTCTACACCGTGAAAGGAAGATGACGAGGAGGAGAATGATGATGATGATGACGATGATTATGATTATTATTTACATACTTACTTACAAATGGCTTTTAAGGAACCCGGAGGTTCATTGCCGCCCTCACATAAGACCGCCATCGGTCCCTATCCTGTGCAAGATTAATCCAGTTTATATCATCATATCCCACCTCCCTCAAATCCATTTTAATATTATCCTTCCATCTACGTCTCGGCCTCCCCAGAGGTCTTTTTCCCCTCCGGTTTCCAAACTAACACTCTATATGCATTTTTGCATTCGCCCATACGTGCTACATTCCCTGCCCATCTCAAACATCTGGATTTAATGTTCCTAATTAATAATTATTACGTCAGGTGAAGAATGCAATGCGTGCAGTTCTGCGTTGTGTAACTTTCTCCATTCTCCTGTAACTTCATCCATCTTAGCTCCACATATTTTCCTAAGAACCTTATTCTCATACACCCTTAATCTCTGTTCCTCTCTCAAAGTGACAGTCCAAGTTTCACAACCATACAGAACAACCGGTAATATAACTGTTTTATAAATTCTGACTTTCAGAGTTTTTGATATTAGATTAGATAACAAAAGCTTCTCAACCGAATAATAGCAAGCATTTCCTATATTTATTCTGCGTTTAATTTCTTCCCGAGCATCATTTATATTTGTTACTGTTACTCCAAGATATTTGAATTTTTCCACCACTTCGAAGGATAAATCTCAAATTTATATATTTCCATTTCGTGCAATATTCTGGTCACGAGACATAATGTACTTTGTCTTTTCGGGATTTACTTCCAAACCTATCACTTTACTTGCTTCAAGTAAAATTTCCGTGTTTTCCCTGATGATGATGATGATGGTTGTTATTATTATTATTATTATTATTATTATTATTATTATTATTATGCATGGTTGGATGAATATAGTAATTGAATTGTTTTATGAATAGTAAAATAATTTAATCGTTAATGCTTTGTCCCTCAGTCTTGCCAAACAAATGCTCTGTTCTATTGAAATATAAAAACTCTCTCTTATTTAATAATTTCCAACGCTGTCGGTATGTAACCACGAGTGTTAACATCATCGTGTGTGTTAAAACACTGTTATCGAGTTGTCGTGTTACATCCAAAGATCATAACTGTGACCTAAAAAAAGTTATGCACTCTGTAAAATATTGGAGCGCTTTTGTAAACATCACTCATACGTTCAAATGATGGCAACCCCACTGCGTCATGGGGAAAAAATAAAAAAAAGAAGCATAATACTGTCCGCACGTAATAAATGCGGGAGGTGTGAGGGCCAGGAAAAGAAATTGCTACTTTCTGGTCATCTCTTGTTCAAATAATTTACATTTTACATCTCGGAATCTGAGGGAGGTCTGTCTGTCCGTCGTCTCTCTCTCCTCGACCAAACAGCTTCTGACGAGTAGAAAGATTAAATAAAAAGGAACTGATAGACTGAGTGGATGGAGGAAGAGGAGAAGGGGGGCAACTCGCTTCCTACCGCGGGGGGTCCAAAAATTTTTCCCAGACTTGAAACTGGTATCCAGAGATTAGCTCCGCCATTGTTTAGCTGGTATTATCTGAGTGTGTGTGAGGTGAGGGAGCAGATAAGGGGCATTGTTTCCGAACCTACCGGGTTTGATGCTCATTTCTTATGCAGCCATATTGATACAATTGGCTAGATTATGATGTTCTGGTCACACGGTGCACTCTACAACCTGAGATCCGCGAGGCATACTGCCAGACTAATGGCGCACCACGAAGACGTGTAGAGGGCTTGGAGGTATCGTAACACAGTTGAGTTGCGAGACTAGGGGCTAACGTGATGAAGTAGAAGAAGAAAGAGGAGTAATTGGGAAGGGAGAAGGAATTGGAGGAGACACAAGAAAAGGACAAAAATAAAGAAGAAGACTTAGATCAGAAAATGGGAAAGAAGAAAAAGAGAAAAAGAAAGATGGAGAAATACTAAAGAGATGAAAACTGTAAGCATTAAAAGAAATCAGAGAATAAAAGAGAGAAGAATATGAACATAATTATGAAAAGAAGAAAAATAGAAAAATAAAAATGGAGATATAGTAAAGAGATGAAAACTATAAGCATTTAAAGAAATCAGAGAATAAAGAAGAGAAGAACAAGAGAAGAGAAAAGAAGAGAAGAGAAGAGAAGAGAAGAGAAGAGAAGAGAAGAGAAGAGAAGAGAAGAGAAGAGAAGAGAAGAGAAGAGAAGAGAAGAGAAGAGAAGAGAAGAGAAGAGAAGAGAAGAGAAGAGAAGAGAGGAAAAATGATGAAAATTGTACATTTAAAAATGGAAAGCAATATACGTTGAAGAATGGAATTTTCAGCAACTTGCGGGAGAAAGGCCTACAGGATTGGGATTGGAATGTCAATATTTTTTTAAGTGTGGCTTTGGATTATCTCATTTTCAGCTATTCAATTGTTCATCTAAATCTATTACCTAATATGTAAATAAATAAAATTTGAATAAGAAGATTATGTCATTACGATGAACATATAGGGAGAGGAGTACGACAAGGATGCCCTTTGTCATCTATCCTGTTCAACATATACTTCGAAGATTTGGTGAAGAACTGTTTTCAGAATCTCGTAGAAACTGAATATGAACAAAATCTATCCAATAGTCAAGGAAAGAACGCTGCACACAGACAGACACTGCATGCCAAAAATAACATTTTGATGATGAAAACAGGTATTGCGAATTCTAAATGAGACAGTAGACTAAGTGAACAGCTTCATATACTTGGGATGTAGCCTACTACAGGGACATCGTTTTATTTTTACTTCAATTTTTATTGTACCTGAGTGTTTAATGTACTTCACTCCCACCCCTTCTACTAATGAAGTTCCAACTGTCCTCCACACAGAACCAAGGTCGCGTATAGTAAACAGTACTGAGTTAGTGAGTATAGTATGTTCCAGAATATCTTCGCTTTTTCCAGTGACGAAAGAGCTTTCAATATTGAATCATATTTTCGCACAGGTACTGTCGTCTGTTTGCCTACGTCGCATCCCGATTTTCCCCACCTGCTTCTGCTCCCCTCTCTATAAAGGCTAGTGGCTGGGCTGTCTTAGCTCTTTTCTGAAAACATTAATTTCTGTTAGGAATTGGACGTCTACTAATATTATACAACTGTTTAAAATAACTTAAATAAAAGGCCCTCGTTAAGTAATTAACTGTCACGTGATTTGCCCCCTTTCTACGATCCTGCGACATAACCACTTGGATGGACAGTAGATAGCATGTCTGAGTAATTTTATCTTTTCTGATCGTGCAGAAGTGAAGATTGAATTTACAGTACGTAAGGTACTCTTTTATAGAATAGGTACAGAATTATTTCAACATGAGTTAATAGTACGAAGGACGACACTGGTAACTGTAATTAGATACAATAGTCTATAGTGCGATAATATGCACAAAAGAACTGAAGCCTGTATCGAAATGAACTGGCACCATTTTAAAATGTGTTTAAATATCCATATTATGATCATTTTTCAATTTTTAATTCACTCTATATTGTACGCTAATGTGCTGTAGACAGGAATATAAACTGCATAATGAATACGTCCGCATGGATAGCTTAATTCGTGAGTAAAACACTCTATTGTTAATACCGTACTGTATCGTGATATTCCCTACTTTACGTAAATGGATGAAGTACTTTTCTTCCCTCCTATACCTAGTAAAGTGATCTGTTTGTATTTTACGCCAGTATCATCAAACTCCAGTCGTGGAAGAGGGTAGGAAACAGTGTTTCTGGCTCTCAACCGTTAATCCAAAGGTATAGCCAGGTTATTATTAGAAATGTTAGTTAAAAATAAAATGATGTCCCGGGACTATTAGCAGTAACATGAGCTGCAGCCAGGAAGCCAAAAAGAGGATAGCCACGGACCTATATCTCCTTCTCTTCACAATTTTCAGAATTTTTCAAATTAAAACCTTCGAAAACGTAGCCTTGGTTTCGCATATCGCCTTCAGTACTTGGGCGAATTTACTAGAGTGTCACACAGTGCAAGGACTCTGACCCCTGCTCTTGCGAGGACTGCGGCGTCCTATTCGATGTACAGGCTTTTAATATCTCTGGTATTCTGCCATCTATCCCTCCGTTATGTGGTAGGTATTAGTTTACGTCTTTCAGCTTTCCCCTTCAAAATTCTCTAAAATTCCTTCAGTGGAACCGCGAAACTCGCAATGAGACAAATGACCCAAAGGCTTAGAGCTCATACATTCAGTCTTTCTCAGCCCCAGATTTCCTTGCAAGGATGCGTTTTCGCGAATCTTTTAAATGTTTCTCCTTCCATTTCCCATTGCAAATGACTTGAATTGATACAACTACCCATGTTCATACTCTACAACTGTATCCTATCTTAAATATGAGCCACAATGTGCACTATATATAAAATAGGCATACATACATACATACATACATGCATACATACATACATACATACATACATACATACATACATACATACATACATACATACATACATACATACATACATACATACATACATACATACATACATACATACATACATACATCAAACAGTTCACAGTTGATCTGTTCACAACAACATACCTCAGAAGCTTCAGAAAATTTATAAAATCCATAGAATTTGGCAAAATGTAACAGTAATTGAAATTAGAAATAATATTAACAATGATGGTAACCTAAAATAGAAGAAGTACAATTAGGCAACACTTGTATCTATAAGAATTTCAAGATCTCAATCAAAATTGTAAATATCTTGTTCTCATGTCATAAATTATGTAACTAATTATTGTAATATTTTATGTAAAGCATGTAGTATTACTCCAATGTAACGGAGCATGCTGATATACCTAAAAAAGACATACATACATACATACATACATACATACATACATACATACATACATACATACATACATACGTACGTACGTACGTACATACATACATACATACATACATACATACATACATACATACATACATACATACATACATAATACATAGTGTTCTGCCAAATTGCAGGTCTTGTACAGCCATAATAAAAGTTAATTTGTTTGTTATTTTTATGAAATTATGCCCATTCTACTGATACGGGAACAGTACTTTCTTATTTAAGACACTAGTAATAAGACATCCAGTCAAGAATTGAATATTTTTATCATCTAAAAAAGGTGCAAACATTGTTTTAGGGCATATTGGAAATGAATGCCCCAAGTGCAAAAAATAATGTAAGGATACTAGTATTTAACATAAACAGACATGTAGGTTAATTTATTACATGAGAAACTAAATTGTTTCGGAATGCAAAAGATACACAATAAAAATTACGTTTCATCTTGAAAACGCTGCTTATTTGCCACGGAAATACGTCTAAACGAGGTGTTGCAGAGTTCTTTGTAACGTTGCAAGAAAAAACTATTGCTATCGACAAACAGACACTAAACTGCCACTTACTAATTATGGTATGATTGCTAAAAAAGACGTGAATGGGCGTGTATCGTCATGTCATTGTCTACGTTTGCTATTCAGTTCAGTGTCATTTCTAGTTACTGTCATGACGACTGAGACAGGAGTATATTATAGCCAAAGCAGTTCCTCCACTTGTCAAAAAAAAAAAAAAAAGTTGAGCAACGGTTCGCGCAGACTTACAAATCCCTGCTCATTCCAGCAGCATGACTATCGTTTTCTTTAATACCACTTCAAAGAAATAATATGTCTGTGTCCATTATCGGAGTCGGGAGCGTTGTTTTCCTTCCAACCGCTTAAGTGTGTGTTCTTTATTTAAACTTCAGTTTGAAAAGACTTTTTGATGCCTTGGTCGGTTTGACTAATTGCCAAAGTAAGGACTCAACCCTTGTGATATAATACCTGGGAATGATGATAAGCCCTACAGAAAACGTGTATTGTATCTTGTAGAGTAGTGCGCTCAAAAGCGACACAAGTCACCGTTTCAAATGGATTTAATTTCATCGATTTTTTATTGCAAAACAATTCGAAACAATTCAATTATTTAAATTAGACTCAGTGACGCAGAATTCTATAACAATGATTTGAATGACAATAAAATTGTTTTGTAGAAATAAGAATTAAATATTTCGCGAAACGTTTTCCAATTGTAACCTTATATTTCAATTTTGTATGGAACTCATTTCAGAAACATGGCTACCTTAACTCGTGATAAGTTATGGGCAAGATAGCTCTCAGCTGAATACAATGGCCATCAGAAAGATCGGGCTTTAAAAGTTTTCTCTCTCTCCAACCAAAGCAACAATAACATTGTAAACCTGCGTACTCGAGCGCAAGAAGGGAGTATGATACAGTGAGCTGTAAAAAGCAAGGCTCTTACACTGTACTTGAAACAACACGGGTTTTAAAATGCGAAAACAAGTCTTAACCCATTGTGATACAAGACAGAAGGACACTCCTAAAGAAGACTAGAGCCATTGCTTGTATTTAAAACAAGAGACTTGTTAAAGCATTTGTAAGTCATAGTATGCTATTCAAATGAGCCAAGAGTACCACAGGCTTCTTTTTATACCTTTTCATTACACAAAATAACGTAAAGGTTAGGCTGTAACTTCGATATACGTGAAAACCGTGGTTATGTCTCCAAAAATTGTTTATTTTATTATTTTTATCTTTCGGTATCTGCGTTTTATAGCACGGAAATCCCACTCATAGTATAGACATTCTCAGTTGTCAATGTTATGTCTCGTGTTTGCTAGTTCGGGATTGCGATGGTCCCCATCGCTATTTGCCCGTCTAATATCGAGCGAAGAAGGATAAAAAATAGGAAGATTACAGATTAGTGTCTCCAAATAAATGGGTATACAGGGTGTTAAAAAAGTAGCCAATATTTTAGGAGGTGATAGTAAGCATCAAAACAAGGAAAAAAAAAAGCCTAATAAACATGGGTCCTACAACACATACTTTCTGAGATCTGAACACTTGTTCATAGGAGGTGCTCAGTCTGACGTCCACTTCTGGCAAAGTATTTTTCTTCCCTACAATACAGCAGGCTACTAGATAATCATACAGTAGTTGACAACCTTGGCATGGAATACTGATACGTCACAAGGAATACTGAAAAGAAAAGTTTGGTTGCGGATATGAGCGGGCTTCAGCAGAGATGGTGTTATGAATTTTCGTGTGGGCCGATGAAAATTCCCATGCAGTTCAAGAAATAAGACATCAGCACCGATTCTCAATCAACGTTTGGGCAGACGTTCTTGGCGATAGATTAAGGGTCATACGTGCTACCACAGAGATTAACTGGGGGTCGTTATCAGGATTTTCTTATTAACGTATTGCCTACCTTGCTGGAGAATGTGCCATGTCAGCAAAGACTACAGATGGGCTCATGCATGATGGCACACCAGCACATTTTCTCCGCAATAAGCGTGAACACCTGACGCTGATATTTCAGGACCGCTGGATTGATTGGGGAGGCCCCACATCTTGGCCTGCTCGTTCCCCAAACATAAATCTCCTAGACTTTTGGTTATCAAGAACAACCAGGTCAATTTCAAAGAGTGCGTGATTCCTTACGCCAAAGGGCAGAGGAATGCATTGCCATGAATGGACATCACATTGAGCACCTCCTATGAACAAGTGTTCAGATCTCAGAAAGTATGTGTTGTAGGACCCATATTTATTAGACATTTTTTCTTGTTTTTATGCTTACTATCACCTCATAAAATATTGGCTACTTTTTAACACCCTGTATACTCGTAGACAGAGAGAAAAATACAGGTATGGAGGTAGGTAGGTGATAGATAAGATAGGTAGATGGGTCAGAGATATACAAAGTGTACCTAAATTCAACTGACAAATGTTTTAACTGATAAGAGATATCAATTAAAGTATCTGGAGGTAGTAAACCACAAAGCGGAAACCTTTTCTTTCTTCGTAACAGTACGCGAAAGATTCCAAGAGAGAATCCGATAATAAAATTACTTCCCGTAGGACGTATACGCTCACTTCTATCTCACTTCAATCCACTACCGAAACAGTGCAGCCCATTTTCGGGCTGACGCAAGTACGTACTTTAGGTAATGCTTTTCGTGTTACATGGATTGGACGTCCTGGTTCAGTAGCCAGGCCTACTAGATCACCTGATCTAAGCCCGATAGACTCTTTTGTGTGGGGTCACATGAGAACAGAAGTTTATCGTACTCCAGTTGCTTCAGCCGAAAACCAAGGTTATAAGAAGAAAAATGAAGAAAGTAAAAGTGAGACTTCGAAAGGAGACAGTAGAACAAGTGAACAGTTTCAAATATTTGGGATGTAGTACAGAGTCATTATTATGAAAGGTCCCAGAGAACAGCGGCCGGCCGGCTGACAGGCTTTGCCCTGCGTGGTTTCCGGCGCGCGCGTAACCGTTTCTCCCGCGCAATCGGCCTCCAGTAGCCATATGACATTCAGTGTGCTTAGAAGTCGTGTTATGAAACTCTCGATTCTTCAAGCGTACAACGTTAGTGTATAAAGTTTAGTGATTATTGTGTATTTAGGTAATGCCTAGCAAAAATTCTCACTGTTTGAACGTGTGTATATGTGCAATACATACATAAAAGGCAGAAGGTCGTGTGCGAAAACAAGACGAGATTTTCGAATAAAGTTTCCGAACAGACCTGTGCCTTCTGCCAAAGCAATTAGACGACTCGCTAAAAGATTTAAATAAACAGCCTCAGTGAAGAATCGAAAATCAAGCAGAAAACGTAGTATTCTTACAGAAGAAAAATTAGATGAGATTGGTGAAAGATTAGAACATACCCCTCAAAAGTCTCTACAGCGTTTGCACTGGAAGGAATGGTGAATTGGAGAAGAGTAAGGGGCAGAAGAAGATATCAGATAATAGACGACATTTAGATAAATATATGGATCATATGCGGAGACTAAGAGGAAAGTAGAAAATAGGAAAGATTGGAGAATTCTGGGTTTGCCGTAAATGACCTTCCCTTGGACAGAAAAGTATGAATAAGTGAATGTAGGTTAATTAAATTCTTACATATTTATATAAAACATTTATATGGGAAATGTAATAATTTCTAATAAGCTTATTAATATATGATTTACCAAATTCGGCTATTTTAATTGACATGATTGTTAAGATATGTAGGCTTTACTTTGGTTTATTCACACATAACAAAAGAGGTCCTAATATTGTTAAGACTGGTTCGTAATAAAGCGGGAAAGGAAACGACAACGAGAACGAGAACGGAAATATTGTGAAAATAAATGCATTTAAATGTGAGCATTCACAATAGTTAATTGTGAATGCTCACATTTAAATACATTTATTTTAACATTATTTCCGTTCTCTTTCTCTTTGTCGTTTCCGTTCCCGCTTTATTGTGAACCAGCCTTTACTATTTGGAGTACAATTATTGGTCCCTTTTTGTTAAAAGTTATGGTTAATTAGCTTAACATAAACACTATTTGGCTTTGGAATAGTCACCAGCAGAAATAGCATGAATTCTGCATATAATAATTAATATCTACGGAACGTAGGGGTTTGAAGACGTCATATTGTACTTCTCATTTCTCTTTTCATCGTATGTATGAAACAATATTTAAAGGAAAGTTATTCCGATCGGTCTCGAGTTTATGATAATTTTTCTGTTTTTAATTTAAAACAAATATCTAATAATTGTTTACTGTATTTCATGTACAACATTTCTGGATAAATTGCCTCGTAGGTACTGTATAAAATCCGTTCAAGAGTTTGGGAAAAGTCGCGGTACACAGACAAACATAGACATAAGATATAGACATGGATTTTTTTTATTTATTGGGTTGTTTTACGACGCTGTATCAACATCTCAGGTTATTTAGAGTCTGAATGAAATGGTGATAATGTCGGTGAAATGAGTCCGGGGTCCAGCACCGAAAGTTACCCAGCATTTGCTCGTATTGGGTTGAGGGAAAACCCCGGAAAAAAACTCAACCAGGTAAACTTGCCACTACCGGGAATCGAACCCGGGCCACCTGGTTTCGCGGCCAGACGCGCTGACCGTTACTCCACAGGTGTGGACCTATAGACATGGATAGTAGTGCGGTAAAAATTACATATTTTCAAAAATATATCGAAATAAATTTTTACAGCATCACAGTATTTTCTCTTATATTTCGTACAATGAGAAAGAATGAGTAAGTAAAAGTCCAACGGTATCTACTTTCATTCTGAGAGTTATGCCGCATTTTCACGGGTGGTAGGCCTGGTCTGTAGAAAAGTGATTTCATCATGAACCGGGAATTCTATGCAAATGCATGTACTTATAGGAACATAGGACATAGCTCAAACTTAGTACTTATCCATTTCCTTACTTTCCGATTCCAAATATATGTACCTTTTCCGGCATATTTGCATGTTTTGGCATTTTTTTGGGGATAAAACATGCATAATGCATATTTAAGCAATTTTTTTGCTTAATCATGCATATAATATACATTATATTCAGTTTAAATGCATGTTTTAATGGTTTTGAGTGGACATATAAGTTTATCGATTTTTATAAATCCCATTTTAGTTTCAGGAATCAGGATTGGAAAAGGAAGAAAAAAACTAAATAAGAGAAAGATGTTCATTCAAGTTTGCACCCATAACGTCTTGTAATGAAAAGAAGTCATTCTCTGTCTACAAAAACATATTGACTAACAAGCGCAGGAACTACAAAGAAACCAATTTAGAAATGTTGTTAGTTGCTAACTGTGCAAAAAAAGTGAACTGAAATAAGACATTTGGTTCAAAAATTAACGCGCATATTTAATGTATTCTTCGCTTGATCGTGTATGTTTCATAATTTGGTAGTGCATGAATGCATGCATATTTTGGGATTGTATAGTGCATGAAATTCTCGTCTCTAATAACGAAAATGCATGGAAACCAGTGATATTTGTTCTCAGTTTTGTTTGTAGAATAATAAACAAAAACACTGAAGACATAAACAACAAGAATTTAAAACAGACTGCACTAACCCTTAAAAAAGGCAAAACTTCATTTCTCACACTAGTTTATTAAACCGTGTCGGACTGTAAAGAAAACAACTATCGCAATGTCCATATTTTATATGTCGTACAATATTATAGTATTGTGAAATTTTAATTTTCCTACCATTTTTTTCCATTGTTCTATTAAAATTATAGCATACTAGTGAGTTGTGCAGCAAATGCTGCAAACTAAGTTCATTAGACGTTCAAATAAACATTTTTCAGATTCATTTTCAATGAAGAATGCCAAACATTCTAAAGTTATTTTCGTTCCATAATAATGAAAGATACTCTCTCTCTAGCCAATACTGAAGAGAACCACGCATATAAATATCTACACCACACCGCCATTAAATACATGAAAAAGACCCAACCCCTCTTGATTAATAACTATAAAAATATTTTATTTTTAATAATATTATTATCTTACGTAAGTTTTATAGCTTTCAGTAACATGTACTATATATATACTACTGTATATAGCCGCCACTCAGTAAAATTTAGAAATCAAAATCTAATTTAAGTTATTCTCTACATCTACTTATACAACCCCAAAACGTTTCACTTTCATATAATCAATATAGCATTAATATGTCTAATTAACGAAAAATAGTCACATCATGGCATTAACTACAATAATATTTCATTTCTAATGGTAATAATGTCATCAAACCACCTGAAGTTTTGTAGTTTTTAATATCCAATACACATCTGTATCCAGAAAATTACACACCACAGAATCGAACCTGTAAATTATTTTTAGTAAGTTAAGTTTTTAATAACTAATTTAATTTGAGCGCTAAATATGTCAGCATTCTTGCAGATCATGGCTTTCGTGTAATATTGTTTACTGTAGTGTGTGTTTTGTTTTATTCTGAAATGCAATTAGCTAGTTCTCAAAACTGACGACAGATGGATTTTGGAAAATAGGAAAATTATGTTGAAAAATTCACATTTCACTGAAAACTACTATTTTTCTGAAAAAAAAAAAAAAACTTTGAGTTCCAAGCTTCAAAATGAGGGTCATTTATTAAAATCCGTTCAGCCGTTTTCCCGTAATTTCCATTACCAGTTCAAATTATATATAGCCTATTAACCTGTTGTATCCTATAGGATACTTTGCGAATTTAAGGGTTAACTCTCAAAAGTGAACGTAAGAATATCAGAATTTGATATTTAACCCATTCAAACTGAAGTATTCACTCCAAACTCTTCTACCAGCAAATTAACTTCAAAGCGCTTAGGATTTGTTTCTTGCTGAATACTCACTATCTTATTTCCTGACAGGCAATCTGAATTGATTTTAGGTGGGAATAGGTGGAGAGTTGTTTGTGAACTACTCGTATTAGGATTCATTTTGTCATAGAGGTCAATCAACCTAAGAATCGGTTATCATTTGCATAAACGAAACGCACTGAAAGCACAATTCGGCTGTTAATTAGACCTCTGCATTCTCTTGAAAACGCCCGAACGAGCTCGCCGATCAATCCTTGGTTGTGAAGAAGGCAGCAGGGAAATGATGCACTCGAGTGCATTCAGGTGAGAATTTATAACCGACCGGTTGAAATGTTTACTAGGTCGGTCGCGAGCGCTTGAGATTACTGCACTACAATTACATCACCTTTTAACTCCTCATACCCAAAACAGCTTGCCAAAGAAGGTTACCATTTTGTATTTATTTCAAATAATACGAAGATTAGAAAGTATTTGAACATTTGAACAAGGAAACATAATTTTTAAATAACAAAATTCTTTAAATGAAATAATTCTATATATTATGATAGCAATAATGTTATTCAGCATTCATCTAGTCCAACTCATTATATCAGTAATGAAAATGTTTAACATAGCTTATTAAATATGTGATTGCATAAAAAGAAGAGTGATTTTGTGATGCATCTCAGAGTTCTTCCAAAGAAGACAATCTATTTTAGTCACAGTACTTAATAAAAATAAAGCAAATCTACACGTTTACTTAGCTTAATATTTTTGCAATAATGTATATTAAGATATGATTAATCGCAGACAATTGACGTTGGAACTACTTATGGTAAGGTGGATGCAGATTCTATTACTCCGCACTCAACGACCATATCATGAAATTTCAAGGATGAAGCAAACAAAATTCTTGCTGAAATTATTCCAAAATTTAAAGAATCAATGGAAAAATCGTCATTTGGTTTTAAAATTAACAATTTTTGTTCAATCTTATCTAGAATTTCCTTCTTGATTTCTTTAATGCATTTACTTTTGTCCTATGCCATTATGAATACAACACTGTTACAAAATTGTAAGTTAACTATTCCGTTCAACTAGAGGAGTAAAAAAGGCCTGTTTATTGGAACATTTAGTGTTCGTATATAAATCCTCATTAAAGTGAGGACTGATTGAAAAATTGGGCTTAGATCTCATTAACAGATGATGATGATATTTCTCTCTATTCCCAAAATTTGCCGCGAGTTCCCATTGACACACGCAGGAGCCGTTCTTTCTGTTCTGTAAACAGGGATTTGTGATTTGGACCACTGTTGCATTGCAGGGCACAGCGGCTTAACTCGAAGTAGCTACTCAACGTCACAGGACAGACGGACGGACAGACAGGGATCACAAACTATCAGTCACTTGTCTGGCTGTCCGCTTTTGTTGTGGCTGCATTGGAACTGGGCACACCCAGATCCACCGCACCGCATTGTCTGCGAGTCCAGCGCCTTGTTACCGTGGTGGTGATGATGAAATTAATAATAATAATAATAATAATAATAATAATAATAATAATAATAATAATAATAGTAATAATTTTAAAAAGTAGTAATTGCTAAGAACAGCAGAAATGGGGACACTCCGAAGTATTACAGGATGTAATCTTTACGACAGACAGACAAATGAAGAAATCAGGAACAAATGTGAAATAGAAGATGTGATGAAATGGGTTAGACAAATAAGGAAGGGATGGAGAGATCACACTTTAAGGATGTCCGATAATCGCCTTCCGAAAATCACTATGATGTAGTACCCAAATACTCCAAGATCTTGAGGACGACCACCAAAGTTTGGCAAGAAAGTTATTTTTTTTTTTTTTTTTTAGTTGGTTATTTAGCGTTCGATGAGATTGGTGATAGCGAGATGGTATTTGGCGAGATGAAGCCGAGGATTCGCTATAGATTACCTGGTATTCACATTACGGTTGAAGAAAACCTGGGAAAAACCTAGCCAGGTAATCAGCCCAAACGGAGATCGAACCCGCGCCCGAGCGCAACTTCAGACCGGCAAGCAAGCGCCTTAACCGACTGAGCCACGCCGGTGGCTAGGGAAAGTTATCACCTTTTATTCCCAATGAAAATGAGCACCAACTGGGAAAAGACAGAACTTAGGCCTAATATACGAAGAAGAAGAAGAAGAAGAAGAAGAAGAAGAAGAAGAAGAAGAAGAAGGAGAAGAAGAAGAAGAAGAAGAAGAAGAAGAAGAAGAAGAATTGTGGCAAAATTACAAATACTGTACTTTCACAATGACAATAAAATAATATATCAATTGCTCCATATAAAAATAAAAGAATTCATATTATTAGGGTGACCAGACGTCCTCTTTTGTCCGGACATGTCCTCCTTTTTAGGCCTTTGTCCGAGTCCTGGTGGATTTTTTAAAAATCGAGAAATGTCCTCCTTTTCGTAACTTGTATGCCTGATATTTTGAAATTATATGAGTTGACGCCTTTTTCGAGTAATATGTCTGTAGGTGGCAGCAGCATCGATGGAATACTCGTATACTCTTTGCCAACGATTATCACATAACTCTTCTTGCCCCTATTTGCTATGGTCGTTGCTTTCATATGTAGGTAACTGTAAAATAATTTTATATTATTAAGTTTTAGCATAAGTGTGATGTAATAAAATATATATTGACTTAATTTTAAGTATAATATAGGCCGAAGCCTAAATGTAAAAGATATTTTCTGTCCTCTTTAATATTATAGTTCCCTTGAGTTTCACATTTTAAGTGTAAAATTATTATTATTATTATTATTATTATTATTATTATTACTATTATTATTATTGTTATTAATAAGTTTTATTATAACTATTCCTTAATAAAATAGATATGAACATATTTTTGAGTATGATATAAGCCTAAATCTGTACTGTAAATATTTTGCAATAAAATAGATATTAACCATTTAAAGTATAATATAGGTCTAAGCCTAAATCTAAGTACATATTTTCCGTCCTCGTTTTTTAAGCTTTGTGTCCTCTTTTTATATCGATGTGATTC
Organism: Periplaneta americana; assembly: GCF_040183065.1. Lineage (NCBI taxonomy): Eukaryota > Metazoa > Arthropoda > Insecta > Blattodea > Blattidae > Periplaneta > Periplaneta americana. Next base: position 127,208,005 of record NC_091119.1, read on the forward strand.
TGGTCACCTCACATATTACCAATTTGAAAATTATTGTAAAAATAATAATAATAATACAAATATGGTCCTGGAGAACACCTCTTCGTAACGGATCCAAAGATTAATTTTCCCCCTTCCCTTTTCTCTGCCTTCAATGATATGGAGCCGATGCGACGTGTAGCTTCGAAAAGTTGGACGTCTTAACACATACCTGCACAAACAGTGCTCAACGAGTGCGTGTTGAGCGCGTGCGATCCTTCGGAGCGGGAGAGCCGTATTTACCGCTCGCCGAAACCGAGAGGAAGATACGTCAGAATGACATAGACTTGCTATAGGTAGAGGAAAGGGAAACGACCACTCAGGTATCTAGCAGAGTGCAGTGTGTATTCTCAGTAACTGTTTCACGTTGCTTACCTACTGCTACAATACAGTATCGAGGAATCTAAAAGACGGAAAAGTGATTATCAGGCAAATTCTTTCAATGTTGCATGGGAAAATGCTTATTTTTTCATAGCTGCTGGAGTAAATACTCAGTGCCTTATCTGCCACAACATTTTGAAAGGTAGAAAGAAACATAACATAATGCGTCATTACAAGTCCAGACATAAAGATACTTACGGTTGTTTTGTTGCTGAAGATCGCAGTGGAAAGGTTCAGGACTTAAAGCTGCATTATTACCCGAGGTAGGTACAGTCGGTAATTATTTTTTATGAATTTGAAATATATTGCCTTATCAGAGGTACTTTCTTAATTACTTCTATGCCCGAGGTTACGAGTTCGATTCCGGGCCAGGTCGATTGCATTTAAGTGTGCTTAAATTCGACAGGCTCATGTCAGTAGATTTACTGGCATGTAAAAGAACTCCTGCGGGACAAAATTCCGGCACACGGGCGACGCTGATATAATCTCGGCAGTTGCGAGCGTCATTAAATAGGCCTAAAACATAACATTTAACGATTTACAGCTCGAACTTATTGATCTTCATTGTGGCCCAAGGGCTAAAGATCATTTGAATAATACTACTAGCCTGGTTGAGTTTTACAAGACTAAACATTAGCAATAATATCCACGACTACACAGGCTGGCTGTGAAAATGATTGCTATCTTTGGCTCGACATTTATATTTTTGAGCAACTGTTTTCTACAATCAACTTTAATAAAGGCAGGCATCGAACATTTGTAACTGATGTTTCATTATGATCAGTAGGATATTGTTCCTTTCAGCTGCCAACAGCACAAAACCTCGTTTTCTTGTACTGATAAATAAAAATATAACAAAATGTATATTTAAGTAGCTATAGAATTTCTATTATTTCTGTAAAACAAATATTTATTTATTAATTAATAATAGTCCAATATAGTTTTGCAAAGACTGAACGGGAATTCATTTCATGAACACTCGCAATAGTACTTTCTTTTGTGTACATTTTGTACGAGATCACCCCTTCTTCCAGTCCACCCTGATACAGAGCGCAGCTAATATCTGCATCCCGCTCACGAGCTGTGAGCCGGCTCGGAGAGCGCAAATCCTGTGCAGGTCTGTCTAAGACCACTACAAATACCCAAAATTCTTGCACAATATTAATCATCTTAAGTGTCTAAAGTCATATTTTTACAGAAATTATAATATATATGGAATCAATAGAATAATACTATTAGAAAAGAACAGCAACAATAATTACTTAGAAATATTAACCATAATAATTATTAGATAAACATTTGTAAACATTTCATTAACGCTTTTATATAATATAATTATTCTTGAGTTTTCTTTGATCGAAAACTAATTTTGATTCTCTATCTTTTTTTTATAAAAACCATATTCATCTGTTAAACTTCATTAACGCCCATTCTTCCATACTGCTCTATCAGTCACCCTTTTCTTCTTCTTATTCCGATTTGCCAATGTAAATATTCTTTGAATTCTCCGATTCTTTATATCAATTTTGTCTTCCTTTTTTATGCCTTCAGGAAGGGACTTCACACACTCTTTCAAATTTGTTTTAATACGTTAATAAGAAAGTCCTGATAACGATTCTCAGTTAATCTCTATGGTAGCACGTATGGCCCTATTAATCTGTCACCAAGAACGCCTGCCCATAAGTTGATTGAGAATCAGTGCTGATGTCTTGTTTCTTCAAGTGCATGAGGATTTTCATCAGCCTACACATGCTGATTACGAAAATTCACAACACCATCTCTGCTGAACCCCGCCCATATCCGCAACCAGACTTTTGTTTTCAGTATTCCTTGCGACGTATCCGTATTCAATGCCAGAGGTGTCAACTACGGTATGATTATCTGGTAGTTTGCTGTGTTGTAGGGCAGAGAAATTCATTGCCATTAATGGACGTCACATTGAGTACCTCCTATGAACAAGTGTTTAGATCTCAGAAAGTATGTGTTGTAGGACCCATGTTTATTAGACATTATTTTCTTGTTTTGATGCATACTGTCACCTCCTAAAATATTGGATACTTTTTTAAACACTCTGTATACAAAATGTATAATAGTGAAAAAGCAAAACAAGAAACACAAACAAAAGAAGAAAAGATACGTAATAGTCGCTAGGATATAATAGGCCTACTACAGTTAATATTTGTGCCAAATGTCAATATAATAATGCAGAATTAATTTTCAAAATTGGAGTAAAGACATTATAACACACTTATTCATAATTTAAATACCTAAGGAAATATAATTATTTACAATTAGTCTTTTTGCTTGGAATGTATATCTAACCACGAACATTGCACTAATAGCTTCGTTGCCAATCCTGCTCATTTTTCTTACCTTCACACAATTAGGCTAACAATAGAAAATATTCTTTTGGATTCTGCCTTTCCATTTCAGAAAAGTTATGCAGCTGTTTACCATAAAATGTGACAATATTTCCAATTCCACTGATAAGTGATAACTGAATAACTCATTCACATCATGTAGATCAGTGGTCGTCAGCACTCGCTAAACGCTGAAATGCGCAAAGGGTAAGCGGTGCCGTCCCGTGTGCCCCGTCGTGCAGCAAGAAAAGAGATAGAGAGCATACCCGCTAGCAGCTACGAGTGCACTATGGTGCACTGTGTTTTCCGCGGGTGCTCTAAGCTGACGATCGCTGATCTAGATCATCGAAGTGTCCTCCTAAGCTAGTCAGGTTCTTCTATGGTTTCTTTATTAGAATGATCAGAATAATAGACAGAAACCCAGCAACATTTTTCACGATTTGTGAAATTTTAAATGGTTTTCCCCTTTTTCCCCCTCAACAATTTTTTACTGAGCTTTTCCTGTTTGTAAGAAATTTCCCTGGTTGTGGAAATTTTCCCACGGATTGGCAACGCTGCTGAACCATATTCTGGTATCGGGTGGTGCAGGGAAATGTGGCAGTTTTTATTTCTCTTTGTTGCATAGACTATACTAGAAACGATATTCTTGTTGAGAAAAAATCATGCTATTTTAGTAATAATGGAGATTTGGACAGTACATCTTGCTTTTGTGTTGGAAGCACATTTAATAAATGGAAATAGAGGTTCTGTTATCACAACGCAACGTATATTTCGAATGCAGTTTGAGATTCCTACGTTTATTTTGTAGATTTGCATCCCGGTTTACACATAATAACATTTGAACATACATTCAGTGGTGAAAAAATTAATTTAGATTTTAATAGAAAATTTTATCAGTATTCCACTGTAAATCTAACCTAACTTAAATAATATTATTTTTTCGATTCAGCAGGAGGGAAAGATCTAATCTTATCCCAATATTAAAATACTAAGGACAATGGTAAATTGTTTTGTTAGTTTTCTTTTAAGTAATAGCTACAGCAAATTCTATTGATTGTTATTTTTTTTTTGGTCCATGATAGAAGTCCAAGAACGTATCTTATTACTGTAAAATAAATAGTCTTGGACCAAAGCCTTTAGAGTATTGATAAGCTACCAAGACCGCTAGAAGTAGAGTCTAATTTATATATTTAATTTAACTGTCCATCCATCCATCCTTCCTTCCATCCATCCATCCATCCATCCATCCATCCATCCATCCAGCCAATACAATGGCGGCATTGCTCGTCTTCTGCAGTCTTTACCTTCATCCGTGTCTATTTTTCGCGGCCAGTTTTCAATTTCGACACTGGAGCAAGTTGGCAGTATTTTTAAATTTTACCAGATGTTTATATAATTTACGCTATGAAGTCTATGCATACTGGTTTCTTCTGATCGTATCATTTCCAATCCCTTCTGTAGTTGTAAATTTTAATATTTACTACACAGCCTCGTTTAACTACGTACAGTATTATGACGTTTTCATTTATTCATAAAGTTAAGAGATTACTTTACCTAATTGCCTCTAACTTATGTAGTGAAGGTATCATCTATTCTATAAAGTCCATTTTGAATCCAGGTATGTTTATTTTGTCATAATTCATGCTATTTATAAAAAATGTTTTTCTATAATATCATAAATATTTATTGGTGTCAATTTTGTATCCGCTTAACATATTTATTATTATTATTATTATTATTATTATTATTATTATTATTATTATTATTATTATTAGGATTATTATCATTATTATCATTATTAAAACATTTCTTAAGTTTATGAGTAACTTATTTATTTCAGCGTAAAATTTTTACTCCCTCAATTTATATAATTCTGAAGCCTTTTTTTACTGTACGCGTTATTCTTTTTCCTTTTTCGCCGTAATATATAAAACGTGGCCCGGGTCAAAGTGAATTATGTGTCGTGACCTCATCCAGGACAGCCGAAAGGGAATGCGCCCGAGTGTTGTCTTTTGTTTGTCTGTGACAGAAGAACCTTCTCTTATTTATATCGCATTTTTTTGTTTGTAGTTTCGCTTCTTTCTTTCTTTTATGTGTATGTTCTTTTTTTTTTTGTACCTGTTTGTAGAGAATGTTGACAGATGTCACTAGTAACTGTGTTCCTCTAGTAACCAAGGGCTTGTTATACGACTCCTGGTGATTGTTGTTCATTGTAAAAAGTTTCCTTGGCCTATCAGATTACGTTGTTTTCTCTCACATGGAACTTTTCTTTGAGGTCAATGTTATTATTTGACTTTCAATCTTTTACAACTTTTCCAACAACCACTTCTTTAAACGATAATGGTGGTGGAATTGAGTGTATTGTAATCTAGGATCTTATCATATACGACAAAGATTTTTAATTTTATCTCAAATGGATGAATATCGATTATTCAAAGCCCAAGGAAAACTTCCAAAGTTGGAAATAACATGCTCGTAAGTACGTACCGAAACAAGTTTAGTGATTTTCTAGATTATATCTGGAGGAAGTGGACAGACCTGTGTGCTTATACAATCTTCGATCGTCTCTTGTTTTATTTCTTACTTACTTCTAACGTAGGCCTAGTCATTTTTCCTCCTATCTTCAGTCTTTTAAGTTCATTTTCAAAAAGTTGTTCTTTATGAGATACTAATCCGTGTACTTGAGTCCCTTCTATTAATTTCTATAAATATCAACTGATTTCTACCAAATTTTATATACACATTCGTAAAAAGCTGATAAAAATGCCTTACCGCAACTCAGATTTGTAATATCTAGAAGAAATGCACAAATTCGTATAGACGCCGTCACAATATTATGAAAAAAATGTTGAGTAGGCCTATTAATTTCTGTAAATATCAACTGATGTCTGTCAAATTTTATATACATATTGGTAAAAATCTGATAAAAATGCATTACCGCAACTCAGATTTTTAATACTGTATCTAGAAGAAATGCACAATTTCGGATAGAAGTCGACACACTATAATGGGAAAAATGTTAAGTAGACCTATTAAATTCTGTAAATATGAACTGATTTCTACCAAATTTTATATAAACTTACATATCATGAAATTCTGATAAAAATGCATTGCCGCAACTCGGATGTGTAATATCTAGAAGAAATGCACAAATTCGGATAAAAGTCGCCTCACTATAACGGGAAAAAATTAAGTAGGCGTATTAAATTCTGTAAATATCAATTGATTCTACCAAATTTTATATACATATCAGTACAAAGCTGATAACAATGCATTACCGCAACTAAGATTTGTAATATGTAGAAGAAATGCACAAATTCGGATAGAAGTCGCCTCACTATAACGGGAAAAAATTAAGTGGGCGTATTAAATTCTGTAAATATCAACTGATTTCTACCAAATTGTATATACATAATCAATAAAATGCTGATAAAAATGCATTGCCGCAACTCAGATTTGTAATATCTAGAATAAATGCACAATTACGGATAAAAGTCGCCTCACTATAATGGAAAAAAATTAAATAGGCCTATTCAATTCTATAAATATCAACTGATTTCTACCAAATTTTATATACATATCAATAAAATTCTGATAAAAATGCATTGCCGCAACTCAGATTTGTAATATCTAAAAGAAATGCACAATTACGGATAAAAGTCGCCTCACTATAATGGAAAAAAAATTAAATAGGCCTATTCAATTCTATAAATATCAACTGATTTCTACCAAATTTTATATACATATCAACAAAATGCTGATAAAAATGCATTGCCGCAACTCAGATTTGTAATATCTAGAAGAAGTGCACGAATTCGTATAGAAGTCGCCACACTATGACGGGAAATATGTTAAGTAGCCGTGTTTAATTCTGTAAATATCAACTGATTCCTATCAAATTTTGTATACATATCAGTGAAAAACTGATAAAAATGCATTACCGTAACTCCATAGGCAGTACTGATTATTACCCCTGTAGCACTGCAGCTAGCATTTTGTTAGTGCACTAGCTTCATGACGACTATACAAAAGAAACTCAATGTGTGTTATGGTTCGCGGAGTTTAAGTCTGTTGTCGCTGTTCAGCGTAACTTAAGACAAGCTCCAACGTACAAGTTAATAACTGCATGTTTCATAAGTTCAAAGAAACGGGTAGCGTCGCAAAGTGCAAATCTTCTGGGTTGCCACGCACTAGCGAAGCAGATGTCGAGGGTATTCGACAGTCTTGCATTAGGGGGCCGAAGAAATCATCAAACGTCGCAGTTTGCAGCTTCAAACTCCAAAATCAACTATACATGATGTTATGCGAAAGAGATTATGATTACACGCATACAAAATTCAACTAAGACACGAAATCAAACCAACTGATCGTGCAAAATGTGTCGAGTTCGCAAATGTCATTCTAGACAAGATAGATCATGATGACACTTTTTATCTTTCTTTCTTTAAACGTGTTCTGTTCACAGACGAGGCGATGTTTCATGTCAATGGTTGTATAAATCGGCACAATTGCTGAATCTGGGGATCTGAGCAACCAAAGGAGATAGTGGAATTTGTCCGAGATTCTTCCGTAGTGTAAGTTTGGTGTGTCGCGCTACAAATGGTGCTAATATAGAAACTTATTAAGAAAGGGGGAAAAAAAACTTACATACTACGTAAGAATATTTGTAACAAAGTCAACTTCCTATCTGAATACAATTAAGCGTTATAGGGTCTTTGGTCCACTACGTTTCGTCCACTTGTTTTTTGTCCATTGACCCATTTGTCCATTTCATGATTCGTCCATTAAGTTTCGTTCACTGACCATTTAGTCCATTTTAATGCTTCGTTCATTATGTTTTCGTGCACTGACTATTTCGTCCACTATAGCAAAAAAAAAAAAAAATAGATGACATGAAACATATTTCATTTGGTGGAAATGTAATTTATTTTAATTTATATCTATTGTTAAATGTACATGCTATTTTTATTATAAACATGATTAGTAATCATTTTCTTTTTCCTGAAGAACTTCAGCAGGGTTACTTTTTAATCTATACGAAACTGAGGCAATAGCCAGAAAAAGGGCCCATAAGCAAAAGTCATGTTTCGAGAAAATAAAGATTGAAAGATTTATTTTTATGTAATTGCACTTTTATCAAAATAACAATTTGCATACTGTTACAATAATATTTATCTACAAGTTTTTGTTAAATAATACATTCCGACTTTAATAGTGTTATAAATATACATATTTTATTGTAACATTTTATAGGGCCCTTTTCCAGAGAACAAGCTTATTTTATCAAAATACTTTCAATATGATTATATTTTAGCAGACATTAAACACTAGCATTGAACAGCGCACATTACAGGTGTTTACAAGTTCATAATCATTTTAATAAAATTATATTCCTTACACATAGTCTATGTCATAGTTACGTCATAAATTGTACTGAATACGTCAAAATAAAGAATATCTTTTGGGTACAGAATACAGATTACAGGTTATTTACTATTAATCTAGAATTGTTTCACACTCACTTCAAAGTTTATCTTCAGAGTGCAGTTTACATTTTAGTGCACATCCTGGATGGACTCACACTCACTTTGAGGATCATCTTCACTGATGTTTGCTGAGTTCCCCAACTACGCAAAGATGCATGGGTTCATTCAATTAGCTATCCTGCCTTCTGTTTACAACAAGATATTGAAACGAAACCGCGTAAGCAAGTATATTTTAAAACGGAGAATCGAATTAAACATTCTCCCGAAAAAGGGCCTGTAGACCTAAGGACCCATTTTCCGGCTACCGCCTCAATTTCTCTCTATATGTTTTCAGCCGGCCGTCGTTCTTGTAGTCTCCATAACGTGTAACCATTCTCCTGATGCGTTCATGATTATTGACATATGTCTCACTTAATGATGCACGGACTCGCGTGTGTCCTCCCAACAATTTTATTGAATAATCCCTTGCTCATTTGATTCCTGTTCATTCAGCAAGACTTCCAAAAACTTCCAAATGCATCTTGCATTACAATTCTGTCGATCCTCGTATGTCCAATATCTTCTTCTTCCATCTTTGTTGATTGAGTGGAAGTGGTAGCAGTACCCATTATAATGTAACATTGGTTACCTCCAGCGTGTTTATACAACCTCTGCCTTCATTTTTAATATCAAAAATGGAAACAACAACAACCAAATTTCTTGGCTCAAAAATCGATAATGTGTTAAATTTGAAAAATCATATTAAATAAATTACCCCCAAACTAAATTCAGCATGTTTTGCTATTACATCTATGCAAATGATAGTAAATATCAATACTAGTACCTTAAAAATAATATAGGCTACTTTGCATAGGCCTACTTCCACTCGGTAATGTGTTTTTGGAATAATATTGTGGGGAAATTTCACAGATAGTAACAAAATATTCCTACTGCAAAAAAAGAGTAATTAGAATAATAGTAGGTGCCAAATCTAGAGAATCGTGTAGAACTACTAAAAAAAATACAAATAATGCCCATGGCTTGTCAGTATATTTTTTCATTAATAATCTTCCTCGTATGCAATCGTGAAAACTTTTAACTAATTCAACAGGTTCATGGCATAAATACGCGTCAAAAAATTACTTTCAAACTCTATCGGCAAATCTATCGTGCTATAAAAAAGAAGTGCGTTATATGGCAGTAAAAATATATAATAGCGTCCCTATCGATTTAAAAAATGAAACTCAAAACATAAGATTATTTAAGGCCAAATTAAAGAAGTACCTAATTTCTCACGCCTTCTGTTCTGTAGGTGAATTCATGAGATTCAATATCGCTTCACGAAATTGCTACTAAAACTTTGTGTTCTACTAGTGGACTGTATTGAAAACCTCTTCTGTATAATTATATTTCAACTAAACTGTGACTATAAATTAAGACTTTATAGTAGTATTAATTTTTTTGACTTGTTCTATATTCTAGCTGTGAAGCAATGCATGCATATCTTGGCATGTTAATAAATACAATATAATACAATAAATTAGATTTCCACTGCTTTGTTCGTGGTTATTTTTAATCGATTTAGGTGTGTTATTCGTGACTGGCTAATCAAAAATCCTTTTTATGATATAAAGGAATTTATGGAAACTAGTGTTGATATAGAATTTTAGTTTGTTTGTTTGTCGAGTTGTTCTTTTGACTTTGTCTATGTATCTGTGATACCACGACTGTTTTTATCAATGAATCAATATAACAATAGATAGTATGTTATATGGTACATAGCTGTATATTTTTTATTTTTTTTATTTATTCTATTTTTATTTTTATTTACAATTTACATTTGAAATGAATACATGTGAATAGATACCCGAAATGAGCATATGCTCGTGCTCGGGTACAGTCCAGTAGTCTACATAAATTTTACAGGGATCAAATAATAATGCTGAAGATAGAAATAATAATAGTAATAATAATAATAATAATAATAATAATAATAATAATAATAATAAATAATCATGACAGAAATGATACAAAGATTGCAATACAAAATAATTAATTAATTAATTAATTAATTAATAATAATAGTGATAAAACAAAAATATTTACAATAATAAAATAAATACTAAGACGGATAAAATAAAATATAAAACCACTAGCGAGGGTTAACACAACTTAAATAAGCATATAATAACCGGAAAAAAATGACGAACTCGAAAATCAACAGAAAAGTTCGTTGTATCGCAGACGACAGCAACCGCCGTATTGACATTGTGTTGTGCATTAATGGTAGTAGGGGGGAGGCGAAAGTCTATGTAAGTGCCATTCTCTTCGAATCTTCTCGTACAATCATAGGAAGTTAATACTGCAAAAACAAAATGTCTACGAGTCAAACTATTCATTATTACCAGGATAAATACAAATAATACTGAAATATATTAATCTAATATGAAATGGTGGTACCGTATTATTATTATTATTATTATTATTATTATTATTATTATTATTATTATTATCATTATTATTATCATTATCATCTACATCGTCATTATTTATGGGTGCTATTCATAGACATTTCGCAGCACGCGCTACGAGCATACTAAGCTAGCCCCGGCTATCCACTGGTTACTAGTACAGGATTCAAATCATATTCTATCGCTAGCACTGGTTTATGAATACGAAAAACGCTGATCATCGACCGGAAGCCCACGCTAAAAATGTCTATGAATACGGCCCTAATTTTCTTAGGTATGTGTGTTTGGCTCGGATGTTAACATTGTTAGATAGGTTTTGTGTATACATGTCCAAGTAAACGTCCTCTAAATTTTTTGTCTACTCTGCCGAAAAGTGAATGTCCTCACTGGTTTCCATGTAAATAGACTGTTGTAACTGGTCCAACATTTTCTAGCGTGGACCGCCAGACAGATATCACATTTCTGAATAACAGTTTTTTTCTCCCTTCTTTCGGAAAGGTAAACTAAAAAAGTGCCATAACTATGCATGTGTTGACGATTTATGTAACTTTTTATACAAAGGGCGGATGAGTTATGACGTAGAAGAAGACACAAATTATTGCAGCTGGTGAGACAGACTTGTTTTACATCTCCCACAATTCGCAGGGAGGTTATAACACTCCCTGACAGCCATATTGCTTTTCAGAGCATCAGTTTTATACTCGAAACAACAAGAGACGAACAGCTTGTTCGGTTGCAGATGTTTTATTGTTTGAATTTGGATCTATCCAATTATTGTAGCGACATGAGGGCCAGGTTAAAAACTGAAGCCTGAGAAGACAAAGTAGAACATTGCGCAACAGAAACTAATAATTAATTTTTAACATATAATATTGTAATGACAATTATTACGAATTGCAAGTAAAGAATGGCGCTTTTCAGAAAGGAACTAAGTGAAAATTTTCTTTGGAAAGCGTATTATTATTTCTTTCACGTGTTAAATTTTATATTACCTTGTTAACATGTTTCGGCCTGCTATTGGCCACGTCAGAACTGGTTGTTGCTGGTCTTGGCGCCTTTTGTTTTGTTTCCTGTGAGGGTGTGTTTGTGTAGTGTAATGTGGAGTCAAAGAGTGTGTGTGTGTTCTGAAATTGAGTTGTGTGTTGAGAATTTTATTTGGATGTGTTTTTGTTAGTTTGTATATTTTGTATTGTCCTAGTGTGTTTACTTTCTGGCTTTTTGGTTGGATGTGTAGAATTTCCATGTCTGTGTTGATGTCTCTGTTACAAAACACTTCCACATATGCAGAACACATCGCAAATGCTAACCACACATACAGAATGGAGGTATCGTGTGGTTAGCACGATGATTCCCCCAGCCGTTATAGCTGGTTTGCGAAACCGGATTTTCGCTATCTATCGTAGCTTCCCAAGTGCATCACGATGCTGGGTGGACACCGGTCCCATACACTGGCCGAAATTTCATGAGAAAATTTCTTCCCCCATGAGGACTCGAACCAGCGCGCATTCCGTAACGCGAGACCTAGGCAAGATGTCTTAGACCACGACGCCATGGCGCGGGACGCTTTGACTTTGGGTACCAGTACGTAATTCCGTTGGGGTGAGGGATTTAAGTGTTTTTCGTTCAGCACTGAACTTTAGTTGATCGGTTACATTACGACCGAATACTGCTATTCGTAACAGGCAACATTCAACGTCTTGTAAAGAAGAATAATAGCAAGATGCCGAGGACGAAATTTGTGACTTGATTTCAAATGGGGAAATTTGTAATAATGATACAGATTTTGAGATAAATAATGCTTGTGTAAAATATTTCAATATTCCCTCATTGTTTCTGTAGAAGTGGAACGAAGTTTCCCTAGATATAAGGCTGTGTTTTCTAGCAACAGGCAATCATTCTCCCTTGAAAATTTTAAAATGTGGTTTCTTATTCACTGCAGCAATATATGAAATGAAAAACTATGTAAAACAAAAAAGTAAAAGTTGGCCGCATGTTTCGACGGCTACTATACAGTGGTATGCAGACAATAAAGTTCACCGGTTTGAACTGGCCTGCACAGACTCCTGATCTCAATCCCACTGAGCACCTTTGGCACAAATTGGACCGGCGATTGAGATCTCGGGTGATGCGGCCAACTTCCATTGTCCAACTGAGTGCCATGTTGCAAGAGGAATGGCGACGCATTCCAGTGGCTATCCTATACAAACTAGTGAAGAGCATGCCTGACAGGGTGGCTGCTGTTACAGCAACAAGAGGTGGTACCACAAGGTTCTAAAGGGGCAAAAACAGTGCCCAATAACTTTTTGGTAGTATATTATGGTATAAAAGTTACGCCGGGAAAAGTATAATGTAGTGACGAATATGGACTTGTGTTATTTTGCATGTCATTGTTCCATTGTTACATGTTTTTATCATTTCAGTCTGATAGACAATAAAAGATGACAGCTCTGTCACATAACCATGGAGCTTCGACATCATCCATTGTGTAATGACTTCTCTACGAATAAACTCATTTTCAGAAGCTAAAATAACTGACACAAATTTTCTCTAACTGCCAACAATTCAATAAAATTTCTATTACTGATTACTTTAATGGAACATTGACTCTCATAGGATGTAATGGCATATTTATATTCCCAATTTATTAATTTCGATTGTTTCAAACTCACGATTAAGGCATGGATAGTTTTAAACAATGACTATTTCATCCACTCTCCTGATATTGACCAATGAAAATAAGCCTATTTACACAACAGAAGCTTCAATATAGTAGTTTACTGTAGCGTTAGCATAATTCAAACTGTTATTTTCAGTTAGGCCTATTTGATTGATTGATTGTTTATTCTATACATGGCCATATACATGGATGTACACGTCAATTACATAATAAATAAAAAACACAATAAAATTAAAAACACTACAAGTTAAAATACATTTGAAATAAATAATATAATCAAGTAGTATTGCATATATCTTAACTTGTGATTTAAGAATTCTTTTACTGAGTAAAAAGTTTGATCAGTTAAAATCTGTTAACTTTCACTTTAAATTTTGCATAAGGTAAAGATTGTATCTGCAATGGTAATTTATTAAAAACACGATGCCAGTATAGGCAGGCGATTTTTCATATTTCACAAGTCTATGATTTTTATTGAGAACAGATGTGCATTTCGTGTATTATAATTATGATAATCTAGATTCTTATTGTATTTATTGTCATTCTGTTTCAAGAAAATTAGGCATTTTTAAATATAAATGGACGGAAATGTTAAAATTTTATATTGTTTAAAATAAGGTTTGCATGAGTCAAAACTCTTTAATTTAAAAATGGATCGTATAATTCTTTTTGTGCAATAAATATCCTATTAATATTAGTAGAGTTACCCCATAAAAACGGCATAACTGAGATATGCATAAGCAAGTGAATAGTAAATTGAAATCAATATTTTGGTGTTTAGTATATCTCTCAGTTGCAAAATAGCAAAATTAGCAGAACAAAGTTTTTTAGCAATAAAATCAGAATGCTCGTTCCAAGTCAATAGATTATCCATAATTATGCCAAGAAATTTAGTACTGTGTTGGCTTTGGATCAATATATCCCCAACTGACATGGAAAATTTATATTCATAGGTATTAACAAATTTTAAACATACAGTCTTATTAATATTAACAATTAATTTGTTGTAATCACATCAAGTATATTATGTACATTAATAATAAATATCTTTTAAAGGCTTTAAGTTAATTTTAAACTTTTGAACTGAGATATAGCTATGTCAACTCATTACAAGACTCCGAACAAACAAAATAGAGGTATCGTCTGCATATGATAAAAATTTACCTTCCTTTATATAATTAGTCAAATCATTTATGTAAAGTAAAAATATAAGAAGTCCAAGTATAGAACACTGAGGGACTCCCATATTTATATAAAACTCGTTAGAAAGAATACCGTTAATATTTACACATATTTTTCGATTAGACAAGTATGACTTTAAAAATGCTAAAAATGTACCTCTAAAACCTAAGGCTTCTAATTTTATACATATATAATTAATATCCAAACTATCAAATGCCTTAGATGAATAAAAAAATAATATAGCTACATGTTCACCTTTATCAAGGTTTTCATAAATATAGTTATTAAATTCGTAAAAAGCAGTTTCTGTTCATTTACCAGGGAGAAAACCGTGTTGATCAGGAGTAATTAAATTAAATTTGAATAAAAATTGTAACATTCTATTATATATTAAGCGTTCAAATATTTTAGAAATTGTGCTTAACAATAATATAGGTCTATAGTTTCTTACATCAGTAGAATCACCTTTCTTATGAATTGGTTTAATAAGAGCAATTTTTAATAATGAAAAAAATAGCTGATTATCCTCTACTCCGACTTGTTTAAGAGGAAGCGAGAAGGGAAGTTAATTGATGAACTGTAAACAAGAGTAATTATTATTTCCTCGGAAGTTATTATTATTATTGTTATTATTATTATTATTATTATTATTATTATTATTGTTTCTTTTCTATTAAAATTAGAGGCTGATCCGTTTCATCAAAGAAATTAAGATGAAATAATAACAATTTAGAAAATTGCTCCTGTAATAATGGATTATGTACTAAAGAAAGTGTCTTAACCACTAATTTTAAACAGATTTAATTATTGATTTCAACTATAGTAACAATTATTACACACACATCAAGAATCATAATATGGATAGTTTATTAGAACAATATTCTTATTAATTCTACTCATAAGTCTACATCATGAATGAAATCAAGGATCAGTGCATATTTTGGCCTAACTACTTGCTCATGACACATCGTGCGTATATCCACACAAGTTAAATATTCAGGTATAAAAATATTGAAGAACAATTTAAAATGGGACAAAAATATCTTCTTCCTGTGTAAAACTATCCACAAGTTTTCCATGCTACGCTTTTATTATCCTATTTATGTTTTCAATCTATAATTCAGTATTGTATGGGTCACTTTCGCAAACCTTACATATATGCTTTTAAGTAAGCAATTTCCGAGAGAGTAAAATGTCGGAATTTTTAGTATGAGTTTGTATTAACAAAATAATAATTAATATCAACTACAAGCGATTAGTTTTAATCGACTCGATTATTCGATAAAATATTTATGATCGATTAATCTTACAACAGAAATTGATCGATTAATCGATTAAATCCCATAACACTAATTAAAATAGTTGTTTTTTAATATAACGATACAATATAAACAGATATACAATATTTAATACTTATGCTTATCACCAAACACTAGTTAAATTTAACAATAATTGTGTATTACAGTATATTAAAATATTTTTTCAACTCTATCAAAACTCTATTACTCTATCATTTAATCGATTAAATTCAAAAAGTTAATCGATTAATTATTTATTTGATCAACAGCACTAATTAAAATGGATTTGAGTGAGGTGGGATATGATGATAGAGACTGGATTAATATTGCACAGGATAGGAACCGATGGCGAGCTTATGAATCTCCGAGTTCCTTAAAAGACATTTGTAAGTATTATTATTATTATTATTATTATTATTATTATTATTATTATTATTATTATTATTATTATTATTATTATTATTATTTGATTTCTAATGAATTTGGCTTGACTTTTCGAGAGCCGGATTCAGGACGGGTCTTTGTATATAGGCCCATTGTGCGCCCTATATTTACGATGAGTGTCCAAGTCCGAATGTCAATCGTGAAGCTAACACTGACAGGTGGGCCATCCTGTCTCAGCCTTGACAGATCCAGATCCAATCGCCAGACGAGTATCTGTTAAGTCCCAAAGCATTTGAAATCTATAGGTATCAGCATTGGAAACCTGTATCTTTTTTAAGTTGGTTATTTTACGACGCTGTATTAATATCTCAGGTTATTTAGCGTCTGGGAAACCCGTACTACTACAAAGACTTCACACCAGCCTATCTTAGTTAACTTATTACAGATTAAATGAGAGGAAGGCGGAGAATGTTGATGGAATGACAGAAAGGAAACAAGAGTACCCCGAGAGAGACCCCTTGCAACGTCTGCTTTGTCTACCAAAAATTCCATCACGACCTGGACGAGGATAGAATCCGGGTCGTCTGGATGGAAGAGCAGAGCGTCAGTTCTTAAGTCACAGGCGCGGAATGTCTAATACTATACAGCTACAAGCAGTTAAATTCCCTGGGAATGTGGTTACCATAGCACAAAAGCACGGTGTATATGGAAGATAAATCACGATTTCTCTTTTGGTAATCGAACCTGGGTCATCCGGATATCTACTCCATCGGAGAACGAGTTAAATTAAAGTAATACCTCTGGTGGCGTGTCACGCTGCGAGTACAGATACCTCAGCGTAAGGAGCCGGAGTGCGTGTAATGGACACCTTGAAGAAGGCGACATGAAGAGGAATCCAGGAGCTGCGGGACGCGATAGTCATCTGTCCGCACAATGAAGCGCCCGTCCCACGCGCCGGGGAGCAGCTACCGTGCGCACAAACACAATAAATTACGCGCCCCGACGTAATATGTCCCACACATGTCACCCAGGTCCAAGCTCTCGTAAAATGAATATTCCTACACGATTCCAGATAACGTACAGATTTCAATATTTATTTTTGTACTGAGTTTGGTATAAATTCTTTGATTTCATTTCTATTCTAAAGTGTCAATGTGTCACTCGGAGCGGCGGTGATGTATGCAACGGCGAAGATGCAGATTTAACGTGGAAGCCACGGTTGCAGGTTTGAATCCCTACTTAAGGTACGTACACTTGATGAAAATGAAAGTGGCTGGCATCTGAGAGACTAAGTTCGAATCGAGTATTTCCGTGAGCTCTCGGGACAGAGAGGCTTTGTTAAAAAGATTGCGTATATTCTTGTAGTAGTTATAATGGGGAACACAACTATTAATCACTAAAATCTTCCGAGAAAATAATTCATATACGAGATTTAAAACAGACAGATCGTTCAGAGTGTTTAAACAGTGAATATTGTAACACAAACACTATATACTGTATAACAGGTTCTCAAGTGGAGTATGACCATTGCTCGTTACAATGCCATTCTGACTGCAGTAAAACTCTTTGCGTAGTTAATAGAACGTTAGCTAAGAGTTTGTGAAGTTGCATGCTCAAATCCTCGTGGAGTTAAACATTTTTATTGCCTTTCAAATGCTTCAGTGAAAATATAACAGGTTTTCGTCATTTTTTATTCTTAGAATACTTTTCGCTTTATTATTTTTGTTTCGTGTTAATAGAAACTTTTGACGCTAGATGGAAGTAACACTAAAGACGACAATAAAATTAGGGGCTTTCATACTAAAATGCTGTGTTAATTATTTTATTAATCCCTGCTGCTTTACACTCTATTGCCTAAGGAACATTCAGTAAATATGTTGACGGTTAAATAATTGGCAACAATTAATTTGCAAGTTGAGCTGCACGGAATATGATTATTATACTAATCTAAATCCGTAATCAGCAGGGCCTAAACGTAGTAACTATAAACAAGAAGAAAAACCATAATTCAAATGACAAAATATATCCTGATTTTCTGAAACTATAACCACAAATTTTCACCAATTTTACAATTATCTGTAAGTAATATGAATTAACATAAGGCAAATTATTTGATTATATTACACTATAAGAAGTTGTAAAAAACAAAAGAAAGAACTACAAAACAAAAAATTCGCTACGGAGATTCGAACTCGAACTTTCTGCATAGAAGTTAAGTAGCTTAACCACTGCTCCACGTCAAGCATGCTGTGGAGGTTAATTATTTTATTAATCCCTTATGCTTTGCACTCTATTGCCTAAGGAACATTCAGTAAATATGTTGACGGTTAAATAACTGGCAATAATTAATTTGCAATTTGTGCTACAGGGAATATGATTATTATAGGCCTACTAATCTAAATCCGTAATCATCAGGGCCTAAACGTAGTAATTGTAAACAAGAAGAAAAACCATAATTCTGATGACAAAATATATCCTGCTTTCCTGGAATTATAACCACAAATTTACACCAAGTTTGTAATTATTTGTGAATAACATGAATTAACGTAAACAATTTTTTTTATTATATTACACTAAAGGAGTTGTAAAAATAAAAGAAAGGACAAAACAAAAAATTCTCTACGGAGATTCGAAGCATGCTGTGGAGGTAGCCCAAATCAGCGCCTTGTATTATGGAGTTAACTAAAGCACCGAACGGAGGTTTACGGTAGTGAACTGCGCGCTCACCCGAAGGGACTTAGAAAATTTTCATCGCTTAAGAGACCGGCCTCTTTCATTTTGACCAAATGTACAAGACGGAGCCTGGCTGGTTACCGAGCTCGTCGCTCATAACCTAGCTGGGCAGAAAGTCGGGGTGATCAAAACGAAACTTGTTTGCACTTGCCAGTCAGTGTAGCTGAACTTACTCTGCTTTTTCAAAATTGTCTTTAAAAAACAATAACAATTTGTAAAAGTGTCAAGATAAACTATAATTGTCTTCAGGATCTCCTAAATGTACCTTAAATATTTGGTACTTTCAGTGTGAAAATTACCACGTAAATAATTCCACTTTTACGGAAAGCGTCTTCTGTCATAATAAAACCCTTTCGTTAAATCTCATAGAACATGCAAATAGAACATTGATAAAATAATAGGTCTATGTATTAATTACCAAAGGGTCAGTATCGATAATTATCTCAAATTTATAAAATAGACACTTTCTGTAAAATATAAATTTTTATTTAGATATTTACTTTTTTTTTTTTTGATATCCATTTCACACCACCTCATTCTAGTGCTGAGGTCAAGAAAGCATGGGGCTCTACCACCATGCCCCTAAGTGCCTTTATGGGATGTGAACCACTTATAATCTCCAGAAAAGATCTACTCCTTACTCATCAAATAAAACTGGGCCGTATGAAAAATTCTGTAAAGGCCATGGATAAGACTGGGGAAGCTTTTTTGTATCTGCGTAAGAAATTTCCACGTCTCAGCGAACCCAAAATAAAGGAGGTGTTTTAATTGGTCCGCAGACATGCAAACTGTTCAAGGATGAATATTTCAATAATATTCTCACATGTGATGAGAAGTTAGCCTGGAATTCCTTTGTTCCAGTGTCCACCAACTTCCTTGGAAGTACAAAGGCAGAAAACTGTAAGTATATAGTAGAAAACCTTCTTCAGTGCTATAAGAGACTGGAGTGTAACCAGAGGTGACTCGTGATATTTTTTGTATGTAGGATATGAGATTGACGACTGATGACCAAAACAGAAACTAATATTAATCATAATAATAATAAAATAATAATAATAATAATAATAATAATAATAATAATAATAATAATAATAATAATAATAATAATAGAGCGTGAAAAATCAATACAAGTAGGCCTACGTTAGTCTTTGACTCACCATTCTAGAACTGGCAATTTATTAGTAGTGAATTTCGATTCTCCTCCCCTTTTTATTTGCGAATATGGCTCCTAAGCTTTTGTACTGCCCGATATTTACCAATGTTCCGCCGTACGTTTGTGCATTTAATTTCTTGCTACAGTTAAATTATTCTGAGTGATCAAATACAACTTCAGATATTCTTTCGGCTGTCCTGTCATCTGAAAGTCCTGTTAATTCTTGTATTTATTACAGCTTATTTTTTTTTTATTTTCATGTAATTTTGTTTTTTATTCATTTTATTTTTATATTATATCATTTTAAATTATTTATTATTTCGTTTGTTCTATTCTTTTAAAATGACCAATGAAGTGCATTTAAGGAAGCTATAAGGGTATTTGAAAATTCTTATTGTAGTCTCTGACAGTCTCCACCACCCAAAAAGAAGGGTCGTAGTATTAGAATGCATGGACATATCCTCAAACACGGTTCAACTCAAGCCGTAACCCACCCTCCGCATTCTTCCATGTCCACTAACTTCACTGCTAGAAATACCGTTTGCTGTAAGATATTTGGATGGTTCCTCGGAAATTATTTGTGAGCTGTGCAGTGGTAACAACTCACGGCAGAAAGTAGAAGCTTTAAGGAAATTAATACGTCGGGACGCATTGAAAATTAAAATCTATGATTAAAATGTTTTCTAT
Organism: Periplaneta americana; assembly: GCF_040183065.1. Taxonomy (NCBI): domain Eukaryota; kingdom Metazoa; phylum Arthropoda; class Insecta; order Blattodea; family Blattidae; genus Periplaneta; species Periplaneta americana. The sequence goes on from NC_091119.1 coordinate 127,228,814, forward strand.
CCTGAAAGGCACGAAATTAAACTGTAGGATCATCCTCATATCCTTCATGGAGGAATCGCCATTGAGTGTAACATGTCCTTAAAGATACACCTTACATTCTCACTTGGACTAAGTCCTCGAAACCTGTGGTGCTATAAGCGACGAACATGGGGAACGCTTCCATCAATAAATTTCGAAGATGGAAGAAAGATACCAGGGAAATTGGAGTGAATCGATGTTAGCCGATTACTGCCGGACACTCATCACAGATTCACCAGCAACAGAATACAAACGGCAGGCAAAGTGATTGCACCTTCAGTGACTATCCTCAGAGGGAGAAAAATAAGGTGAATACATGCATATGCTTTTATGGGCAATTCTGAAAAGCTGAAATATCTAAAAAAAAAAAAGAAGAAAACCCTAGAGCTAAACTTAAATTTTAATGACTATTATCGTGTTCAGCACCCTCGAAAATATAAAGATTAGCTGTTTTCATCAAAGATACGGAGAAAAAGTTAAACTTTATTGGCTAATGTTATCATTCCTAACAGAGGATAATCTCCAATAGGTATCGTAGCCATCTTTGGAAAAGCATTCCTAGTACATTGAAGACTTTTTTGTTCCAACAGTTGGAGTTCCTACTCGAGGACAAGATGTATAACAATGGGTAAGAGATACATATATTCTATTTTATATTATGCAGTAGCAGAATATAAACCACGTCAAAAATAAATTTGGAGTATAATATTTCGTGTACTCTGTTTTTGTAATTTTGCAGTATAAGGTTTCCAAACCGCAAAGGAGCAGCAAACCTGAGAATGCAAACTGCATACCACAAGCCATACAACAGAGTTATAGGAAATTAATTCAGCAACTTGTCCCAAACAAATCTACAATAAGGACGGGCCGTTTAACTTTAGTATTTTATTTCCTTGACGTATTTATATTTTTGAGTTTGTGACTTATAGTCCATTATATTATTCCCCCAGATCCAGGTGTTCATGCTACTTCTGATGTATTCCGCTGTATACTGTTTTTATACGAGATCCACTATTTAGGGGAAGAGCGGGCCAAGTGACTTCAAGTTAGCTTCAGTGTCTCTTAAGGAGGAATTAAATTGACAAGTTAAATTTTATTGTCTTTACTGTATCACTTCCTTTCCAGCATGTCTTACTTTGAGATTATATAGAATTATGTAAGTAATGAATTGAAGGAATTGCAATGTAAAAGGAGCAAAGATTTGAGCCATTGTTGATTTTATATTAAATACACCGTTTGTTATGCCGCTTATGTATTCATCCACACGATTTAGCCTTTTATCTTTCGGCACGATACACTGAGCTTTGATGCTTGTTTATTTATTTCTTGTTTTATTCGCTCTTTATTTTTTATTTTTTATCAAAAAAGTTTAGTGATATTCTCAGCTTATATTATAAACAGAGTGATGGCCGTACGCGGTTGGAATAATTTGTCTGGAGCCGTTGACATATTCATAAAATAATGCGTTAGTATCTTTCCATCCGACGACCCCCCGAACCCCCTCTACTTCATCTTGTCTAGAATTTCTTTTGCTCTCTCCTCTGTGACTCACGTTTTTGTGTGTGAACCTGGAGATTTGGTAAGATGAGGCAAAAGATGAAACTGATACAGTTATGGGCGGAAGACCAAGAAAGAACGACGGACGATACGAGACCCGCATATCAAAAACGCGTTCCTTGCAATTAGGGCCGTGTAATAGAGATACTCGCTAACCGCAGTCCCGTCTCTTTCTCAGTCTTTGCGCACGCGCTGCATTTCGTTTAACATAGCCTATATTGCAATCATAATTACAATTTAATTATAGTAGACCCTGGTTCGATTCCAAGCAGAGAGGCGGAGGTTCATCTGCCTTCCATAAGATATGTGTGTTTCTGTGTTATCTCAAATTTCCATATTCTTTATCCCTTGATATAGTGCGATCGTTTTAATTTCCGACAGATTCGCAATAAATTTCTCGTCAGCTGATACAAAAGAGAGAGAGAGCGGGAGAGAGAGAGAGTCGAAATCAGGGAAGTTCGAGACGTTCACATGGTATTGTGGAGTATTGGTCGAATTATGTTAATGTCGAGGAAAACGGGAGAATTTCGGGAAAAAGAAACCGTTTCGCCCGCTTTGTCCATTACAAATTCTTTCATGACCCAGACGGGGGTCGAACTCGGGTCGTCACGGTGGAAGACAGAAACGCTAAGCACTCAGACACTCAATAATTAATTTTCCCATTGTCTTAAGGTTGAGAACGAAGGGCTGATTGAAGAAAAATTTAATGAAGAACTTAATATTTCAATATAAAGTAAACTAGTTTCATTCTTCATTTTCTTCTCCTTCTAAAACGTTCAGAAAATAATTTTCCAGTTAGCTAAATTTATAGAAAATGATGTCTGCCCAACTGAGTGACTTTCATGAAATCCCAACGTCACAACTGATTCTCTTCATTGTGAATAAAGGGCTCATGGAAGAAAAGTTACTAGACAGTTTAATGTCTCAGCTAAATGTGACATATCCCTTTAACACAAATTAATCTAGTCTTCTTATTCTTCTCCATCAAAGATTAAGCGCAGGACCTGTTTCGGCTTCACAATTCCGTCTTTTCCTAGGGGTTCACAATCTCTCTTCCCTTATGATCGATAGGTAAAAGCTACTTTCGAGAGTCGTTCTTCATTCATATTTTTTAGGTGGTCACCTCATTTTATTCTGTAATTATCAATAAGATATTCAGTTGGTGTGACATTCTATTCTTTGCAGATTTCTGTGTTGCAAAGATATTCCGACGACATGTAACATTTCACCGCTCTTAAAGAAGTCATCTCACAATCAGCAGCAATTATATGCTATACTAGGTTCTATCGGTTTTTTATTTATAGTCCACACTTTACTAACCGTGTTGCAAAGTGTAGACTGCCGTCATCTTATATATTTTTTTCTTTTCTTTAGTGCTCCCTTATTTTAGCTACATATCCTATTTAGCTTTATATAGTCTATATATATATATATATATATATATATATATATATACTTTTAATCCGGTTTATAGCTAAACAAAATAATAACGTTTGATTATTTTTCCTAAGATAAAATTTTTAAAATTCTAATAATTCCTCGTTGCTTATATTGCATATCCTAAATTTGAGGATTGAAATAAAGATAAGAATTGATAGGGGACTCAAGTAAAACCCAGTGGTTGCGTGAAATGTCTATGTTCGACTTAAAGTAATAAAATACATTACGTACGTACTTTATTTAACACTGCAATATATTCTATTGATATCAATGTACTCGTATATACAAAATTCATATACCTAATATTTCCATGATTTTTGTGTGGAAAACCTCAAACAAACAAACATTAGGGGATGGATCCAGAGTGAGTGATCTTAATGACAGGCAGAATATTACCTCGTGCAACCATGTTAATTTTGAATATCAGTGCATTATTTTCTTAGAACCAGTTTCCAGCTAGAGAAGCCATTAGCCCTCAGGTATTGCAGTTAATTTAGACCCCATATTTTATATATTCGAACAACTGAGATAATTAAGATTCTAAGCGTCATATTTGTGTAAATTGTTTTTACTGGAATAATAAACATTTTATGTACCTAGTCCTATAACATAAATTAGGATCAAAGTCCAGACTTGTTTCTTTATCATTTTATTAGATATTCATATATGGCGGGCGGTGTAGGTGCCAATAACTTCACCGTATATTATTATTACTATTATTATATTATTATTATTATTATTATTATTATTATTATTATTATTATTATTATTATTATTATATTATCATCATTATTATTACTATTATTATTATAATTTTTTTTCAAATTAAAAAAATATTCTGTTTCGAATATGAAGGTATTTTAATTTATTAAATTTTTTATTTGCAGGCAGTATAGCAATTTAATGTCTTTGTTAATGTATTATTTACTTATTTACTTATTCGTGCATTTAATTATGTATCAGTTTGTTTGTCCGTCTGTCCTTCCGTCTCTTTGTACGTTTGTCCGTCTGTCTATCTATTCGTTTCTTTGTCCGTTTGTCTGTTTATTTGTTTGTTCGTTATTTGCTTATATGTTTGTTTATTTATTTACTTATCTACTTTCCTACTGGTCTGTCTGTCCGCTTGTTCGTCCATCCGTCCGTCTATCCCTCCATCTATCCGTCCGTCCGTCCATCAATCCATCCATCCAACCATTCGTCCGTCCATTAATTAATTAATTAATTTAATTAATTAATTAATTTATTTATTTATTTATTTATTTCAAGATGTGAATACAGTATGTACAGGATAACTAGGGTAACCAGACGTCCTCTTTTGTCCGGACATGTCCTCCTTTTTAGGCCTTTGTCGCGGATTAAAAAAAAAATCAAGAAATGTCCTCCTTTTCGTAACTTGTATGTCTGATATTTTGAAGTTACCTGATTTACGTCTTTTTCAAGTAATTTGCCTGTAGATGGCAGCAGTATCGACGCAATATACTCTTTCTGTCCTCTTTAATTTGCCTTTCATATGTTGCAAACTGTAAAATCATTATTATTAAGTTTTATCATAATTATATTGTATTAAAACAGATATTCACGTAATTTAAATTACAATATAGGCCAAAGTCTAATCTAAATAGCCACCGATGTCGACTTCGGCAGCGTGGTTAAATGCGACAGGCTCATGACAATAGATTTACTGGCATGTAAAAGAACTCCTGCGGGACAAAATTTCGGCACACCGGCTACGCTGATATAACCTCTGCAGTTGCAAGCGTCGTTACATAAACCATAATTTTTTTAAATAGCCACCGGCGTAGCTTAGTCGGCTAAGGCGCGGGTTCGATCCCCGCTTATGTTGATTACCTGGTTGGATTTTTTCGGAGATTTTTCCAACCGTAAGGCAAATGTCAGGTAATCTATGGCGAATCCTGGGCCTCATCTCACCAAATATCATCTCGCTATCACCAATCTCATTGACGCTAAATAACTAGTAGTTGATACAGCGTCGTTAAATAACCAAGTAAAAATAAATAAATAAATAAATAAATCTAAGTGCATGATACCTTCTGTGCTCTTTTTTCGAACAATGTCCTCCTTTTTGAAACTTTGTGTCCTCTCTTTTATCGATGTGAATCTGATCATCCTAAGGATAACCAAATTAAAATGTTCACGTGTACAACAGTATTAATTATTTCGTACAAAAAATTACAAATTTTATTACAGTTATTAAGATTTTGTTTACAATGTAGATACTTGTATATTTAGATTGCGAGCATCCACTTCATGATCCTAGAGAGGGTACGCAGTCTGACGACCATCAGTAAGGAGGCGAATCTATTGCCCAAAGAAGTGAGGATGAAGTCAAGATCCCAAGAAGCGACAGACCAAAGACCAACATGAGAAATCATCCGATAATTTCGAGAAAGATGCAAAGAAAATGTTTAAGAAAAGGATTACGTCCGTAGCCTGTTAGTTTAGGTCTCATCTCGACATGTATCTTTGCGTCTAAGTGAAACCAAGTAAAACCAAGAGCCGGTTGAGTTTTCGTACTAACGACTTAATTATCGTGTAATAAGACTTAAATCTTCGTGCATAGACATCAATACAAGGTTCTTTTATTCATTAGTTTACGTCAATTTCCGGCTTTTCCTCTTCAAAATTTTCTTAAGGGGACACGCTACTGAGATTTCTAATCTTCACAATTTTGATTGTAAGTTTTTGAAATTTTAAAATCGAATAGATGTTGATGAGTTACATGTGCACAATTATTTTCAAAATTTTATGTTGAAAAATGTATTCGGAAAAAAATAAAATATAAAAAGTGTTTATAATTTTAGTAAACAAATATCTGGGTCTCATATAAAGATAATTTGTTTCTTAAACTTTTTAAATAATGCTAAGACTACCTACAATGAAATGGTGCATGGGTTTGTTCCTAGTCAATACAGTTCATCAGTAAAAAAAAAAAAAAATATAACTTTTAACATTGACCAAAATTGACGAAAACTCAGTAGCGTGTCCCCTTAAATTCCTTCAACGAAAACGGCGAAAAATGAAGTGAGACAAGTGGTCAATAGGCTTGGAGCTCACACAGATTTTCCCCAAATCCGCAAATTCCTTTGCAAGAACGAAAGATCGCGTATCTTTCAATTGTTACGCTTCCTGTTTCTCCTTTCATTGCGTCATTCCATATGATCCGTTTCGGTCTATTAAATAATTATAATTATTGGATAAGGTGTGCTCATCCTATCTATGGTAGTGTAGTGGTCTTGAATCCTTCCTAACCTAACCTAGATATTTCATACCAAAGATAAAGATGTTTCACGCAATCCAAGAGATTTCATTAATCCTTTCCCGCTTTTTTTTTTTTACTGAAATTGCTGCATTTCATGCGTATCATAAATTAACTTGTAGATACTGAATATGGATGACATTCATCAAGTAGTTTAGAATAAACCGCAATATTCAGTAGGGACAAACAGTCAGACATCATGCTCAAAATCACTTTTTTTTATATCCGTGGTGCTGAATATCGGTATGGCATAGTTGCGCCCGCGGTCAATTGAGAGGCCTAGGCATGGCATAATTGCACCCCGAAGAAATCAGGTAGCAGAAGGGACATGATATAGTTGCGCCCCGAAGAAGTCAGGTAGCAGAAGGGACATGACATAGTTGCGCCCCGAAGAAATCAGGTAGCAGAATGGACATGGCATAGTTGCGCCCCGATGGGTATAGTACACACGAAAGTGATTGTCACAAAATAAACAAATTACTTAAAAATATTACAGTGATAACTGCATTGAAATCAGGTAGGCCTAGCATGTGATCAATTTTGCTATTTAAAATAACACTTTTTATCGATCACAAAATAAATGAACTGCATTTTTTGTTTGTACATCGATATCTTAACTTGCGGTACAGGGTTTCGAATATTGAAACTTAGAACATTGTGAATTATTAACTATTTGCCCTTTTCACTAAACTTAACATTCATTTTAAATTAACCTCACTATACGCCACACACGGTGTGAAAATCACTAATAAAATGCCAACGGCTCACTCATTTGAATATGTCAGTTAATAAAATACTGCCAACTTTATTGTGTTCATTTTAACGGTAGGCTATTGATAATCACTGCATAAACAGTAGAAAAACAGTTACGGTCTTACTAATAAAAACTCTATATACAGACGTTTAACTGTCTTATACTTATACAATGAGTAGCTCGTTTATAAGTCGTGTGTAAATTCCTAAATTCCTTACTAATAATCACTACATACGTCGTGTATAACAGTATGACTGTTACACAGCTACGTCATAGTTTCGTCATTACTTCGTTACGAAAGGTAATAGAATATCTGAGGTTCTCTATTGCATCCGGTAGAGCGCTCTAGTGTGACGTGTTAAATATCGATAGTACAACTGGCTCTAATCGATTACCACACTACATTTTGGTCAAAGAGTACAAGCTACAGCAATGTTATTCTAATAATTCTATGATCTTTGGTTTGTTCTTCTGTGGTTACAAGGTAACCATCATCATAAAATGACAGTCGATACGAACAGCTGTTAGAGGGGCGGCCATTTTTTCGCTACATACAACACTTAAACAAGGGGTTTCGTGTATATAACTACTGCAAAGCAAATCCCATTGTATAGTTACAGCCTGTTTATACGTCCATAGCTTATTCACGGTTTATTAGTAACGTTTTCTGTCTAAACTCTGCATAAGTGTCGTATAAAAACTATACACGGTTTATAAGTAAGACTGTTAATAAAGTACTGCCAACTTCATGGTGTTCATTTTTACGGTATCGATAATAAATATTAAATCGAATAAGAAATCAATATGGTTGGTTGATTACGAGACTCGAGTTTCCGTAATGTCTTTTTCTCTACCTATTTCATCGGGGCGCAACTATACCATGTCCCTTCTGCTACCTGATTTGTTCGGGCGCAACTACTATGCCATGCCCTTTTCTCTACCTGATGGGAACGGAGCGCAACTATGCCAACAAAACAGGGACCCTTTTTTATCTGCTGCATTTTATCTGACCGTGGGGCGCAACTATGCCCTGCCCCTGAATATCTCTTAATCCATTTTTGCAGCATCATAATACATCCTCTAATGTGGAAGAAAAAACACATATACTCCAATAACAAGGCTTAGGATCCGAAACAACTTAAGAATGAAGTAAAGTTACAGTGCAACGGAGTATAGATGGAGTGAGGTGACGCGTTGAGTTTTGTTTACCTGTGCGGTAGTGTACAATCCGGTTCGTGATAAGAGGTACAGTATTCTTCCGTCTCTTCCTACGAAACGAACTCAGGCTATCACAGTGCATTTTCAATTCATGGTGAACAGTTTTTCGAACTAGTTGCAAGTATATAGGCCCTACATTGTTGTTCATTGTAACGCTAACTCCTTCAACGTCGCTGAGGGACATGAAAACTTGTGAGATATGTATCCTACTTCATTTTCCACCGTCACTAGATTGCACTATTAACAGTAGAATATAACGCAGCACATTGACGTCGTTGTTTACATTCACAGTATGTCTGTCTACTATGTTCAAGGAACTCTACAGTCAAGTTGTGCGTACATTGGTGCTAAAGTGTCCTGGATCCTATGTTCAATAACGTCATTCGAGTGTCACTAAGATGAAACAGATTTTTTTTCGCATAATACTGATTAAACTCTGTCATTAGTTGCTAATAACTGCGTACCTATGGCATATTTATAGCAACATGTTTTATTTAAATTAAATAATAAAGACAGACTTATGCAAGCATGATGCTTATTTTATTCCCAATATAAAGTTGTACAATGTTTAAGCAGTAACCCAAACACACCTAATACTTTTCCTAATTCTGTAGACTTTCAGCTGCTTGCAACGGCTAAATCGTAAGAAACGGAGAGTGCAAATGAAACACGTTAATAAATGCTACCTTTCCAAAAATTCAATCCGTTTAATTATTTATCTCTTACGGAGAGGAGTTAGAATCATTTTAGTTCGGCTTGATGTAGTTAGTCGGCGATGTATGAAATGGAGGGACAAAGAAACTGGTCATCCTACCCCATTATCTCCTGATCTAGTTGCCTCATAAGTGGTGTTTTCTTGGTATCACTTGTGAAATCGGCCTGCGTAGCGTAGTCGGTATAGCGCTGGCCTTCTGTGCTCGAGGTTGCGGGTTCGATCCCGGTCCAGGTCGATGACATTTAAATGTGTTTAAATGCGACAGGTTCATGTCAGTAGATTTACTGGCATGTAAAAGAATTCCTGCGGAACAAAATTCCGGCACGCCGGCGATGCTGATATAACCCCTGCAGTTGCGAGCGTCGTTAAATAAACCTTATTTAAAAAAAAAAAAAATTAAATTTATCACTTGTGAAGTTCATACCTGTCTTGGGACAGTTGACTAAACCACAAACAATAACGGAACTGTTATGCTGAGAGCATGACGCAATAACCTTAACAACTACAATCTGTGTCGTCACACACAAATAAACATGTCTACAAAAAAGGAGTGGCACAGAATGTATGAGACTTCACAGGAAAAGAAAATGTGAAGAGAAGTATAATTTCGAATGTAATAATAATGTACTCAAACGAAGAAAGAGTAATGCCGAAAACACACGTGGGTATAAACATTTAATGCCAAGAAAAAGTTGTTTTGCTATAAAACCTTACCTTTAAAGTTATTCATAGTTAATTCTGCAACTAAGATTCCCTAATCGTTCTTTTTTTCTTCTTCTTCTTTTTCTTTTTATTCCACTTGCAGTTCGGGGTAACCAATGCCCAATCTGGGACTACAAAATTTGATCTTAAATTTGTGGTCTTTTGAGTGTATGGAAAGTTTCTCAATTATAGATTACCGACCTATAGTTGGCTAAGTCTAGTCGTGGGGCTGCCACTTCTATGCCTCATGGACATGCATGCTTTTTTGTCGTGGTTTCCTCCCTTTGTCGATTGGACCCAGTTATGCAGCTGGGCACTCTCCTTCACTCTCTCCCGTCTGTGATAGCCATAAGGTTGCAATGCCCATGGGTCACGACATTGACGTGGGAGTAGGATTTTTTGACACAGTAGCTGATGTTTGATCTGTGATATTTCTCAGAATTTCCGGACTTTTTCTTACCGACATCATAAAATTTCTGAGGCTTTGTCAACCTTCGACCCCCATCATTCTTTTCATCTAAATTAATGTAATACTAAAAATTGTATTTAATCTATCGAAAGATTTGTGTAAGAGTTTTGTGGACAAAGGTTTAACAGAAAGGTATTTCCTCTTCCGATTTTCATTCCGTAACTATTTTGCCATAGTTTTGCTGTAGTCGTTACTTTCACTTTAATTTTTATCGCATCTTAGTAGCATTTATATTTAACAATTATTGCTAAATAATAAAACATTTCAACAAAACTGTGGATAAACTTCATAAGAAATATGAGGAAAGATGAAGAAGTAGGTAAGCGAATAAATCTGACTTCATAATGTACGACATAATGGATACAGGCACATATCTATAATGTACAATTCAGAACCAAGTAAACTGAGAACCTTATTTTAAAACATGTAATATTCTGACTTGTTAAATATATAAAATTATGGCAATGATGACGGGTTTAAATTTTACATAAATATTTATAATCAAGTCCGAAATATGAATATTTGAATAATAAAAAGCAGGAACTCGTATCAAATTTCATTTTATAATGTACAAGGCATCTGGTGGTAATTTTCATAATCAATTATGCTGTCGGATAGACAGAGGAATGTAAGTAAAGAAAAAGAGCATCGCCTGTATCCACTAAATTGGCAACTTGAGTAGCTCAGGTGTTTCACTCAAATTCCCTAATAGATCTAAGCTGCTAAGGCTCCCGGAATTGTGGGCAGTAATTTGAGTCTTCCACAGACCACGGTATCATTTTCACTGCTTGTACGGACGTAACTCTACCGTTCTGGACAGCGGGCAGCTTCCGAAACAACACTGCCACCACACGTACAAGTGGCGAATTATCCCGACAGGACTGTCAATTGTCAGACTGGATAGAGTTACACATACCGTAAAGACAAACTTTTTGTTTCATTTACACTATTTCTAGCAAAGAACGAAAGTTATCGCTTTATCTTAGAAAGTATTATCACTATTTATTATTATTATTATTATTATTATTATTATTATTATTATTATTATTATTATTATTATTATCATCTCGCCAAAGATTACTTCAGCCGGAATTTGTCTTTTGAATCAAATTAGCCTTAATCGATCCCTTTGTAGCTGGCGGCGGCGATGGTGGTGGTAGTAGTAATAGTAGTAGTAGTAGTAGCAGCAGTAGTAGTAGTAGTAATTGTAGTGGTAGTAGTGTAGCAGTAGCAGCAGCAGCAGTAGTAGTAGTAGTATTAGTAGCAGCAGCAGCAGTAGTAGTAATAACAGCAATAGTAGTAGTAGTAGTAGCAGTAGTAATAGTAATAGCAGCAGCAGCAACAGCAGCAGCAGTAGTAGTAGTAGTAGTAGTAGTAGTAGTAGTAGCAGTGGCAGTAGTAGTAGTAGTTGTAGTAGTAATAGCAGCAGTAGTAGTAGTAGTAATAGCAGTAGTAGTAGCAGCAGTAGCAGCAGCAGCAGTAGTAGTAGTAGTTGTTGTAGTAGTAATAATAGTAGTAGTAATAGTAGCAGTAGCAGTAGTCGTAGCAGTAGTCGTAGTAGTAGTAGTAGTAGTAGTAGTAATAGTAGTAGTGATAATGCTAGTTTTATTTAATGAGGCTTTCACCCGAAATTATTAAGCGTCGAAATTCAGAGTGGGTGAGAAATGGTTGACAAATTTTGCCTGAAGCCCTCGATCAGGGATAGAGTTCTTTACGTGTCGAAAATCTACTCGTAAACTACGGAATGCACAGATTTACTTCCCTTCCAAAGTAAGCCATAATAATTTAATTAATTCATTCATTTATTTAATACATAGGTTTCAGCTACATTAGGCATTGCAGCCCGAAAGAGCAGAAGCTCGTGCTCGGGCGCAGTTCAGTCTAGTTATACAAAATATAACAATAAGAACTCTATCTTGCTTTAAAATCCATCGTCCTCTGTTGGTTTTGATACCGCAAACAGTATATAACTACCTAGAGCTAGACATTTTTCAAACAACAGTTGTCTTTCAACGGGAACTCCTTTTTTGAACCGGACCAGTCTTGAGTAGCCGTATAACCGGAACTTCTTTCTCGAACAAGAGTAACCAGAATTTCTTTCTCGCCAGAGCAGTATTTAACCGGAATTTCTTTCTCGAACCAGAGCAGTCTTTTAACCGGATTTAATGTTAAATCAGTGATTTATTACCATGTCAATATTTGAGCCAAGCGCGATTTATTAAAAACGGAGAAAGCAAGAGTTAAAGTTAAGTGAATACCATAGTTTAATGAAGATTGACATATTATTTAGTTTTAATATGCATACTTTATATTACTTGCTATATGTTTCCATTGAATTATGGTGACTATTACACTCTTACTACGTCATACTACTTTTGACCAATAAAACGGTACGAAAGGACGTATTTCAACCAATCATGGCTGCTTATCGCACAATTTTATCGCGTCCCTAGCATTTGTTTCTTTGTTTGCCAACATTTGAAACTGCGCTGGTCTGGATGTCAAAAAAAATATATATAATTACAAACCACTCCAGTCGATGCACAGCAGTTTCAAATATAACTCGCATTGGCATTCAAGAACAGGAATTAATAAAAATCACTGATCATACCTATGCATCTTCTGAAATCCGATTTACAAATAAATGAAGAGCACCATTCGGAAATCCTGAATAAGTTGAATATACCATGTAGGCCTAAATCAACGAGTTCCACTTCTATTACGCACACGTCCAATATAACATCAATTGAACCACCAACCACATTCAAATTTGAAAATTGTACATTCAATAATTATTCCTTTTAAAATTATTCATTCGGAAATTCTGAATAAGTTGAATACACCATGTAGGCCTAAATCAACGAGTTCCACTTCTATTATGCACACGTCCAATATAACATCAATTGAACCACCAACCACATTCAAATTTGAAAATTGTACATTCAATAATTATTCCTTTTAAAATTATTCATGTTTATTTTTTATGTCATCGTCGTTAATTAAAACTTTTCTAACACTTGTGTATATTAGTTAGGTTATGTTATAGCTTCTGCCATATGATAATATGGATAGTCACGTATCAGAGATTGTTTAATATTAAGATTTATTGAAAATCATCTGTCAAGTGACGTTGATTACTGGGATTCGGATAATTGAAGTGGAATGTTGCATTTTAATAAAAATGAAACTGAATCAACAAAGCCTTCTTGACTAGTAACATTGCCATCGTGTATAATAGATCGAGAACTTCTCGACGAGAAGGCATTGGTCACTACTGCCATCTAGCAAGCATCTAGGATAATATTTGTAATGTTGAGATGGTACAATAATACATTTGAAGACAGTTCTATTTTCGTAAGTCAATTAATATTTTATTGTATTGGAGTACTTCGTTACTTCTAATCTTTATATATTTTCTTCTAATCGTGTAATAGCCAATTAAATCCCACTCGAGTTTTGATTTTCTCTAGATAAATCAAAACGTCTAGTGAGATTACTGTTGATAACTTCATTTTAACCCTTGTTTTCTACGGTTTCAGTAAATGGCGCTTGGCCCACTGTGGTTCTGAACCCTTCATTTGTAATATAACATCTATTTCTCTTTACTCAATGCCAATGTCAGGCACAACTCATCGATACGAACATATGAAGACAATTTGTCAGCTATGGATCCCGAATTTCTATCATACGCCTTATAATGCTAAGATGCCATAAAGTGTTTTATCCAACTAGTAGATAATCTTATACGACACTCGTGAAAATTGTCGCACGAACGGTAGTGAGTGCGACAAACATTCACTCATGCCATAATCATCAAGATTATCCAATTGTTGCATAAATAACTATTATCAGAAGTTAGGAAAAACTATAACGAAATTCAATAAAAAAAACTCCACAGTGTCACCGCATCCTTCATACTCTCCTGACTTACCACCTTATCTTGGCTTGTTTGTGTCAAATACCACCTTCATTAGTGGAGTTTTCTTCACAACACAGAGTTTCACTGCTGCTAAGTAAGAATTTTGGTCGATTCTGGATCTCGCATACTATACAACTTTGTCAACATTGCTCGCAATAGAAATAATCTGTAGAATTGTTAACTCTATAAAATAAGGAATATTTGTAATATTGTAACATTTGATCAACCTTCATGCCCTTTCTTGCCCTAATAGTCTATTTGGACCAGGAGACTGCAATGACTTCAAATGATAACATAACCTCTGTCGAAGGATACTAGAAACATTACACTGTCTTCTCCCTAAGGACTAGATGTTTTCGAAGCGATGATAGAGGTACTTCATCGCACGGAGTTTACAAGTCTATGCTAAGTCTGCAGTCCTCGTGACTTCCTCCAGCAACGGGGCACGCTCCCCCGGCGCTTAGGGCAACAGGGGCGCATGGTCATGCCCGTGCGAGCTCATGGGAATCGTTCGAGCGTTTGAAATTCCTCTTAAGCAATGTATGCAGTGCATCACCTGCATTCTTACCACAGCTAAAATTAAAAGATAGGATTTTCCTATATAAATCTCAAACCGTCTCGTGAGAATCAAACCTCGATGTCTTTCATGGGAAACCATCAGCTAATTAGAGCAATATTTAGCGTTTTATTAGTCTTTAAAAAGTTTAAAAAGGAAATTTCCTTTTAATTTGAACAAAGTAAGTTAATTTAAGATATTTAACTCCTAGTTATTAAACACAAATACGTTTATTGGTACTCAAAAAAAAAAAAAAAAAGAAAGAAAGAAAAATCTTCTCTTAATATATAGGTAATGGAGAAATGGTGGAATGAGAATGAGAGGTAATCATATCCTCTGATTGAGGTTCTGGCTGATATGTACATCTATTATCAGGCAGAACATCTGACTTGACGATATGTGTCAGAGGAAGAACAATTGTTTGTATGCATCTGAAGTCTGATTAGTATAATATATGTAGCTAACCGGCGATATATGCAACGGAGGGAGAAAGGAACTGGCCATCCTACTCCATTATCTCCTGGCCTAGTTGACTCATAAGTGGTGCTTTTTGGTATCACTTGGGAGGTCTTCGGACAGCTGACTAAACAACAACAAGGAAATCAAATTACTCGAAGAAATACACAGAAAAATCAAAGGTGATTTTGTTGCCACAAATACTGTATGATTGATCGACATTTGTAGTACCAATAAATCGGTGGTAAATCATTATATATCACTTTTCGAGACCTCTCTTACAGTAAAATTATAGTACTCGTACATGAACGACAGATTTGTAAAGATTTGTAGATTTTTCGATTTATAATATCAATTTTTCAAGAACGGCACCACGAATATAAACATATTATTCTATTGTATAGTGTTATTATGATGATTATTATTATTATCATTATTATTATTATTATTATGAAGATTATTATTATTACTATTATGAAGATTATTATTATTATTATTATTATTATTATTATTATTATTATACCACGCCAAACATTACATTACCGCCCTTTAGGAACAAGATCTTTGGGCCGTCCGCTGAAATGCTGGAGTGAGACCATAACAGGCCACCAGGCTTAATACGTGGTAGGAAGATTATTATTATTATTATTATTATTATTATTATTATTATTAGTATTACTATTATTATTAGAAATAATTGTTCTATGTTTAAAAATGTGTATTTGCGTGAAAATAACGAAACAAAGTACGCCTGTTTGGTAATATCATGAAACATCATCAGTATCATCGTCATCATCACATTATCATCATCATCTACATCTACCGCAACATTTGAATCCTTGGGCATATTCTGTCCCCTTTAGTGTGAAAATAACTAACTACAATTAGACACCTACAAATAGTTGTAATCTCCAATCATCTAGTTAGCAAAGATTAACTCAGTTCACAGATAAGACAAGCGACACAAACACATACAGTTTCTGTGAAATAAAATAAATATTCGCTTTTCCCAGGTATCAAACTCCTATTCATCTAGAATTGCAGGGATGCCCTGTCCCATCGTGGACGATTAAAAGATTTTATCTATTAGATTTGAAGTCTCTTTTTAACAATTTTATTCCCGTACAGCGGTTATAACTTCCGACATTCCAGTTCAGGAATTAATTTTATGCAAACGCACTTCATTTTATCCTGTCAGCTTTTGAACAGCAAAGAAAAATAAGAATTAAGGTAGCCTAAGCTAATTACAAAAATGCTAAAATTTAAAATCTAAAAGTGTGACAAATTTTGACTATTTAATATTGAAGGTAACGATTAAGAAAAAAAAATCCTGAAGTAATAGGTAAAAGATTCTAGACTATATTATTGATGTAGTTCTTTAAAATATTCCAATAAAAGAATCATGCAGATATTTAATTAATTGCATATTTTATTACATAAATGCTTTACGGTTGTAAAACAAATTATGCAAATTTGATATTATTTTTACAGGTAATTATTAGCTATTTTAATATTCTGAATAGTGTTTTTATAAAGTTAAATGTACGATATGTATATTAAGCATGAAAAGTTTTGTTCATTTAGCTTTTATAGTAGCTGAGATACAAAAAAAATGAATTTCACGAAATTTCTGTAGGCCAATTGTATACCATCCTCCTTAATGCGTTATATATCAGCTATTATAATTGTGATAACAGGAGAAAAATTCACTCTGGCGCCGGGGATCGAATCGAGGTCCTTGGTTTTATATACCAAACGCTCTAATCACTGAGCTACGCCGAAGTTCAATCCACAGTACTGATCTTATCCTCCGCCTCTAGTGTTTTCCCCTTTGTACTGTGGATTGAACTCCGGCGTAGCTCAGTGGTTAGAGCGCTTGGAATGCAAAACCAAGGACCCGGGTTCGATCCCCGGCGCCGGAGCGAATTTTTCTCCTCTAATAACAATTGTTGCCATAACAGATAAATTCTGTAGGATCAAAAATTAATCTTCATGTAGATAAGCTATTATAGTAATCGAATGGCAAATTGTTTGCGGATAGGATCCTACATGTTCTTGTACACTTATCACTGTCTTTCTCAGAAAGGGCCTTAATATATACCGAGTGTCTCAGACCACCCGTATCAGCCTTTTTTCTCGAAAAGTGGCATACATTTTGAACACTTACTATGAAGAGTGTACGTACATAAACAACATACAGCATTTCTCAGAACATTCCATTTTTGTTACTTTGTGAGTAAACAATAGAAGTCAGAAAAAGGTTTAAGTAAAAGTTGTTTCTTTTTAAAAGTAGTTTCCAATGGAACCGTCAATGACCCATGTTTTCATTTGAAATTTCGAAGTTGACCACAGGTACATCTACTTCTTACGGGAAATGGTACTACCACCAATCGATTCTTTACATAGATTTTTGTTATCAAATTTTTTTATGAACAACCAGTATCACATAGTTTTCGAGAAAAAAGGCTGATACGGGTGGTCTGAAACACCTGGTATAACAAAAAATTGTTCTTATACTTACAGTCTACTTAAAGTACGTTTACAGCTTTAGTGTTAATAAGGCAGAAGATATTCTATAGAATATTCCAGAACTCTACCGACAAATTTTAAGGTGATGTTCGAATAACGATTCTGGATGTTTTGAGGTAGGGGACCCATAGGCAATAAGATCGCCTTTCTAAGTTGTCGGAAAATCATACTTGTTAGGTCATATGAAAGATCCGTAAGACAAAAAAATGTTTGAGATACATTTAATTATCATAAAAAATTAATTACAGAATATTTTCAAAATATCGTCCATGAACATCACAGCAAGTTGCCAAACGCCGCTTCATGGACTGATATATCCTAACTTCTCGGGAGTAACGTGTAGCTCATCACAGGTGACAATAATAAGAGCAACAAAGTTGAATTTGTCTTCTGCAAGCGTTGTGTACACTACAATTTTGATGTGTCTCCACAAAAATTTTAATCGATATAAGGTTAGGTGATTTGGAGGGCCACGAGATAACCACCCTTTCAACTACGAACCAGAACATGTTTTTATTTCATACCCAGACTGTAAAAGACCAGGGTAACATAAGTAAGTGATAACGCAGTTTTCAGATAGGGTTTTGTTTACCAACAAGCAAATTATTGTAACTACAAATCAGAGTTCCGATGGTCATTGATTCCTTATCTCAAAATTTTCAAATACCACTTCCGAACATCCCCTTGAAGTCTGTCAGCAGAGTTCGGAAACATTCTGTATATAACTGATTGCATAATAAGAACAGGTAAGATGAAGAATTACCTTCTTTTTATCTAAATATGATAGTAGAGCTGTTACAGCTCGATATAAGATGGAGGAGACACTTATGTATTCAATATAAGATGAATATATTGTGCTTTCAGAAACTAATTGTACCATACAAATACAACTATATTTTCATAGGCCTATAACTATATCACAAAGAGAACTTCTTTCATGAACGTTCATTTACCATGGACAAAACAGTTTTGTTGGCATGAGATGCAAAGTAAACATTAAAGGGAGCATATTATAGGCCTAAGGCAAGAGTAGAAACAGTTGAAAGATAAAGCAGAAGCTTTATTTCTTGATGGAATGACATCCACTGTGGAATATAGTATGATAATTGCAAAGTATTTTCATGGCAGAATTTGTTTTGTGAAAGAACACGTACGAACTCGTTCTGTACGCTTAAAATTCGTCATTTCACATCACAATGAGGTAGTTCTCCAAACGAGCCATAATAAAGCTCGAACCTTAATTAACCTCATAAACTATAACCTGTATCTGTTTAGTCAACAGTCCGAAGACTGGTTGGAACCTCAAAGTGACACCAATAAAGCATCACTCATGAGGCAACTAAGCCAGGAGATATTGGGACAGAGTGAGCAGTTCCTTTCCTTCTCTAGTGCATACTTCGATAAACAGTTAAATAGAAAAATAAAAACATTTTATAAATAGCCTACAGTAAAATGTAAACATATTTTATATTTACCCTGTATTTAATTCTACAATTAAATATTTAGAATATGTAGGTCTGAATTTTTTAATGGTCTAGCAGCTGCCATGTTAATGATCCGAAGTTGAAGACTTCGTATCTAACCGAGAGCAATGGATTTGTAAAAACATCAATTTATTATAAAGGGAATAAAAATTTAGAGTGCGCAATGTAGATTTGGTGTTCAAAAAGAGTATCTGCATATGGGGGTTTTAGGTAAAATTTACTATATCTGGCGCATGTCAAAATTCAGATCTCCTAGTCATTATCTTCGCCTATAATCTTAACATCGAGAGTAATTAATTATACAAATGTCCAATTCAAAAATTGAATCTACATCTGGAGACTAGAAAACTCCACGAAGATTTGTGTGAGTATATTAGAAGACGTTGGTAAATAACCAAGCGATCAACCAATAATCTGCCTCTTTCAGTAACGGCTAGACTATAAAGTCAACAGTTTTCGAATTTCTGGATTTGTTCTCAAATATTAAAAAATTCTATATTTGATTGAATCAATATACAGTTATAACATAATTTTAGCAAATGAATGAACTAGAAACATTAACATTCGAGAGGTGAATTAATGTATTAATCGAAATCAGTAAACATGCGATCTCCGACGGTTTGAACCGTTGCTTACGAGATTATACAAGCTGGCGCATAGAATGATCAAGAATGGGACTTGGAGCGTCACTACAATTTCTGCCGCTAGGTTCGCCTCGCAGTTCTATTAAATGATAAATAGTTCTACAGGGACATCATTTTATTTTTACTTCAATTTTTATTGTACCTGAGTTTTTTAATGTACTTCACTCCCACCCCCTCTACTAGTAAACTTATATCCGTCCTCCACACAGAACCAAGGCCGCATATGCAGTCAGAGTCGCCTTACGGTCATAGTAAATAGTACTGAGTTAGTGAGTACAGTATAGTACGTTCCAAAAATATGTTCGCGTTTCCCAGTGACGAAAGAGCTTTCAATATTGAATCATATTTTCGCACAGGTACTGTCGTCCGTTTGCCTACGTCGCATCCCGGTTTCCCTCACCCGCTTCTGCTCGCCCCTCTGTAAAGGCTAGTGACTGGGCTGTCTTAGTTCTTTTCTGAAAACAATTTCTGTTAGGAATTGGACGTCTACGTAATATTATGCAAATGTTTCAAATAACTTAATTAATTAACAAGGCCCTTTTATTTAACTGCCACGTGATTTCCCTCCTTTCTACGACCATGCGACAAAACCACTTAGACGGACAGTTGATAGCATGTCTGAGTAATTTTATCTTTTCGGATCGGGCAGAAGTGAAGATTGAATTTACAATACTTAACGTATTCTTTTATAGAGTAGGTACAGAATTATTTCAACATGAGTTACTAGTACGAAGGACGAAATGGTAATTGGAATGAGGTACAATAGTCTATAGTGCGATAATATGCAAAAAAAGAACTGAAGCCTGTTTCGAAATGAACGGCCACCCTTTTCAAAATGGTGTTTAAATATCTATATTATGATTATTTTTCAATTTAACTTCATTCTCTATATTGTACGTTAATGTGCTGTAGACAGTATAATATACACTGCATAATGAATACGTTCGAATGGATAACTCAGTTCGCGAGTAAAAACACATATTGTTAATATAGTACTGTATTTTGATTAAACAAAAACCCAATGAAAATTATCAAACTCAAAATCGCGATATTTCATAGTTTACGTAAATGGATGAACTACTTTTCTTCCCTCCTATACCTAGTAAAGTGATTCGTTTGTATTCTACGCCAGTATCATCGAACTCCAGTCGTGGAAGGGGGAAGCAAACGGTTTTTCCGGTTCTCAACAGTTAATCCAAAGGTATAGCCAAGTTAATATTAGAAATGTTAGTAAAAATAAAATGATGTTCCTGTACAAGCTGGCGCATAGCATGATCAAGAGTGGGACTGGGAGCGTCATTACAATTTCTGCCGCTAGGTTCGCTTCGCAGTTCTATTAAATGATGAATAGTTCTATAACTAAGCATTGTGGATCGTCAAAATTCTTTTGATTAATTTTGTATTATTGATCGAGTACGAAGATTATAAACATGCCAAGCATATTGCAGTCTTATTTGAGATTTATTGATGACTTATTAAATAACAATATGCAGATTTTCAGTGTCATTTAATGAAATTTACAATTTTGTTTCCCGAAAGTCTGGATTTGTTCAATTAAAACTTATGCTTTCAAATTACATTCTTCATCTGGTTCATTTACTTTGGCAAGTTGGTTGTTTTCAGTTCCGTGTTTTTCCATTAGATTTCGTTCCCTCTAATTATTTTAATTGCTGAAAGTGAACTACCGGTGTCTTCTACTTTCAGACATTATTATTTAAAATGTTGTGGTTTATTTAACGACGCTCGCAACTGCAGAGGTTATATCAGCGTCGCCGGATGTGCCGGAATTTTGTCCCGCAGGAGTTCTTTTACATGCCAGTAAATCTACTGACATGAGCCTGTCGCATTGAAGCACACTTAAATGCCATCGACCTGGCCCGGGATCGAACCCGCAACCTTGGGAATAGAAGGCCAGCGCTATACCAACTCGCCAACCAGATCGACGACATTATTATTATTATTATTATTATTATTATTATTATTATTATTATTATTATTATTATTATTATCATCATCATCATCATTAAACTAGTGTAGATCTTAATTATTATTATTATTATTATTATTATTATTATTATTATTATTATTATTATTATTATTATTATTATTATCATCATCATCATTAAACTAGTGTAGATCTTAATTTGTCTTGCCTTAAGACAATCAGTAGCGCCATTCAATACTTTCGAGGAAAAAGTATGATTAAAAATCATTTGGAATGGCAAAATATTCTACGACAATAGTTAATGAATTATTACTGCTGAATATTGAAACATGTACGATTTGCATTATTTAGGTTACAACATACGCATCAATGCAATTTTAATGTTGTGCGTGCTGAGTTTAGTGTAACGTACTCCCATCATCCTCCAAGCCAAATCAAATATTATTACGACAATACGAGTAATAAATAAACAATAATTACTACAATTATTCGTTGTGATAAGTACAACTATCACCGTATGGTGTACTAAAGATTTTTCTTTATGCTTTCATTAACTTGACATATCATAAGTGACGACAGAAAACACCTCATGGGAACGAGATGCAGACATCACTAAAAGAGAAATGGGGATCGGGGAGAGCTGATGCGCATATGCCAATGAGCGACAAAATTCTAAAAAAAAAAAAAAAAAAATTCGTCCCTGAGAATCCTGAGATATTTGTTTATGTTTTGGGAAATCGTCAATTGCGGAAACCATTATTTTCTTATCACATACATAGCAAACTAACTTCCTAATTTAATTTATTTATAAATTCTAATTTAAAAACTATTTAGTTCACACCTGTGGAGTAACGGTTAGCGCGTCTGGTCGAGAAACCAGCTGGCCCGGGTTCGAATCCCGGTCGGGCCAAAGTTTCCTGGTTGAGGTTTTTTCCGAGGTTTTCCGTTAACCCAATACGAGTAAATCCTGGGTAACTTTCGGTGCTGGATCCCGGACTCATTTCACCGGCATTATCACCTTCATTTCATTCAGACACTAAATAACCTCAGATGTTGATAAAAAAACTGTTTACACACTAAAACATTTGCTATTACTGTCCACTACAGATTAATCAGCAAGCCTATTAGATATTTATTTCACCACTACAAGTTGTGCAAGAAAAAGCGCACAATTGTACTTATCATGCATTGTGACTGCACTTTCCATTAGTAAAAATCATAACATTTCCATGTCAATATATTTTAAAAAATGAAAGGGAAAAGTTAGCTCACTTACAAATGTTGAAATTATGAATTCAGGGAAATGGAAGATACTACAGTACCTTAATTCACTGGAACTTATTATTATTATTATTATTATTATTATTATTATTATTATTATTATTATTATTATTATTATTATTATTATTATTACTGTACAGACTTTTACGAGAATAGACAACACAGATCGAACTCAGATTCGCTGAAATTGTAACCTGAAATATTACCATTTGAGCCACAAAGAATAACTTATTTTGCAGCTGTCAATCCTCATGGCTAATTCTTTGCTAGTACAGGGCCATCATTTTATTTTTACTTCAATTTTTATTGTACCTGAGTTTTGTAATGTACTTCACTCTAACCCTTTCCACTAGGAAACTTTTACCCAAGGCCGTATAATAAAGACTATACACTAGCAGACGCTACGGTCACAGTATACAGTCCAGAGTGAGTTTAGTACGTTCCAGAAATATGGTCGTATTTTCCAGTGAATAAAGTGCATTCATTATTGAATCATATTTTTGCACAGGTACTGTATCCGTCTGGTTACGTCGCTTTTCTGTTTCCAACATCCGTTTTACTGGCCCCTCTGTAAAGGCTAGTGGCTGGGCTGTCTTAGCTCTTTTCTGAAAACATTTGCTGTCAGGAACTGGACGTCTACGTAATATTGTACAACTGTTTAAAATAATTTAAATGAAAGGGCCTCGTTAAATAACTGTCACGTGATTTCCCCCTTTCTACGACCCTGCGACATAACTACTTGGACGGACAGTAGACAGCAATCTGAGTAAATTTATCTGTGTGAAAAGGACCGAAGTGAAGTGATTACAATACGTAAGTAAGGTACTCTGTAATAGAGTAGATATAGAATTATTATTTCAAGAGGCAAAGGATTATGGCCCCTCCATGTCGACTGATGCTTTGCATTATTTATTTTGGGGTCACTGTAAAACAGTTGTCTTTGTTAAACATCCCACAACAAAAGAAGAATTAAAGAATTACATTCCGGAAACAATACTGTTACTTTCAGAAGATATGCTTAAAAACGTTTTCGATGATATGTACAAAATAACTGAAGCCCGTATAGAAATGAACGGCCATCATTTTCTACAATTTGTTTAAATATCCAGATTTTGATTATTTTTAAATTTATATGCACTCTCCATATTGTATGCTAATGTGCTGTAGACAGTATATTATATATTGCATAATGAATACGTCTGCCTGGCCCCTCTTTAAAAACACTTATTATTAATACTGTACTCTATCTTGAGTAAATAAAAACCTAACGAAAATGATCAAACTAGAAATCGTAATAGTCCCTAGTTTACGTAAATGGATGCACTACATTTCTTCCCTCCTACAGTCTACTTAGTAAAGTGATATGATTGTATTTTACACTAGTGTCATTAAACTCCGGTCGTGGAAGGGGGGTAACACAGGCTAGTGTTTGCGGTTCTCAACCGTTAATCCAAATGTATAGACAGGTTAATATTAGAAATGTTAGTAAAAACAAACTGATGACCCGGTATAACACTATATTAACTGAATTAAATCATTAACCTTTCATTACAAATGAAGAAAAGTAACTTATACCGCTCTTGTTCTCATGCAGCTGCACTTGTTCGTGAGTTTTCCTCAGAAATACCAGAGAGCAACAAGAGGGGTCAGGGGTTAAGTGGTTTATGTTTTAAAGCAGCGAGTAAAGAATTCAAGAAAAATTACCATTACTCAAACACATCTTTATATATACCCGTATAGGATCTCCATGGTAACGTTATGGGAATAGAGCAGAGCGGAGAAGGGAAGGTTAGAATTGAGATCGTCATCCTGATGATAGCGGATTCCGGAAATGGAGTTGACAGTGCCTATCTCAACGTCAGGTTAGTGGTCGTAACGTCTTTTGTTCGCATGGATTTAGCAGATCATGCAGGACATACAGTGAACTGTTGTAGCAAGATGAAAAAAAAAATACATTTTCTCACATATATAACAAGCCCTGAGGTTGTAAAGAAACCTGAAACACATGTAATGTGAGTCATAAGATTCCTGGAGCGACTGGGAACGGAGGAGACGAGTTGTCTCTGTGCATAGGGTAATAGACCGCGAACTGGAAGAGTGCGGGTTCAAGCACGGACAGGGGCAGAACTCTTCATCCCACAATAACTTCCGTGAGTGAGACCTTAATCACTTCGCAGACTCAGCTTCGATCCTCGACTTTGAATATAATACTATTCATGATGAATAAGATTACTTACTTACAAATTGCTTTTAAGGAACTCGCAGGTTCATTGCCGTCGTCACATAAGCCCCTCATCGGTCCCTATCCTGTGCAAGAATAATCCAGTCTCTATCATCATATCCCATCTCCCTCAAATTCATTTTAATATTATCCTCCCATCTACGTCTCGGGCTCTCCAAAGGTCTTTTTACCTCCGATCTCCCAACTAACACTCTATATGCATTTCTGGATTCGCCCATACGTGCTACATACCCTGCCCATTTCAAACGTCTGGATTTAATGTTCCTAATTATGTCAGGTGAAGAATACAATGCATGCAGTTCTGCGTTGTGTAACTTTCTCCATTGTCCTGTAACTTAATCCCTTATAGCCTCAAATATTTTTCTGCGAACCTTATTCTCAAACACCCTTAATCTCTGTTCCTCTCTCGAAGTAAGAATCCAAGTTTCACAACCATACAGAACAACCGGTAATAAAATTGTTTTGTAAAATCTAACTTTCAAAATTTTTGACAACAGATTAGATGACTAAAGCTTCTCAACCGAATAATAACACGCATTTCCCATATTTATTCTGCGCTTAATTTCCTCCCGAGTGTCATTTATATTTGTTACTGTTGCTCCAAGATATTTGAATTTTTCCACCTCTTCGAAAAATAAATCTCCAATTCTTATATTTCCATTTCGTAGAATATTCTGGTCACGAAACATAATCATATACTTCGTCTTTTCGGGGTTTACTTCCGAACCTATCGCTTTACTTGCTTCAAGTAAAATTTCCGTATTTTCCCTAATCGTTTGTGGATTTTCTCCTAACATATTCACGTCATCCGCATAGACAAGAAGCTGATGTAACCCGTTCAATTCCAAACCCTCTGTGTTATCCTGAACATTCCTAATGGCATATTCTAGAGCGAAGTGAATAGGATTAAGAATGAGAAATATTTTCTCAGTATTCTCCCATTTCCCTAAATTATAAATTTTCATCCACTAACCCTTAATTTCACTTATCTTTCACTCATGTTAATGTCACAAAAATAGCTCCTATTTTCACACACTCATAATAGTATGTTATCTTACGCTTTTCACAATAATTTCTTTAGAATGCTGCGAATGAGATCAGTGGTTTTTAGATCATTTTTCAAATGCAATTTAAAATAGCAAAGCTAGCTCATTGTAGGTCTTGAAAGACCCTTACAGTTATGGGGTTAAAAGCTTTTACCTCACGAGGCAATAGCCACTGAATAGGAGTAAGGATGTTAGTCCAGACATGGACACTAATACCTCAATCGAGTCATTGAAGATTCCCCCTAAACTCCCCGCTCCACCTCTCCCGGCTGAGACGAGTAGACAGAAAGGTAAGCATTGCTCAGTGACGGATTGTATAAAGCTCTTGCTGGTCTCCTGAAATCCACCACTGATGCACAGTGCCTACTGTACGTTTGGTTATAAGGCAGTGTAAGCGAAAAGGACATGGGCGGGGGTTTCTTAATTCCGTTTCAATTACCTTGTGCCCAGGACTGTGTAACTCATTAAACGTATTTTTAAACGAAATCTCTTACTACACATCTGTATAGGAAGATCAAATTTCATTTCTTGGATTGCACAAAAACGGTATATTATGTAAACGTTTACGTTATACTTTATGGCATGAGTCAATTTTTGGGAACGAGGGAAGCGATGTATTATAAAACAGTTACTTAATAAAGCAATAACATCAGATTTATAATGATGGGTAGTTTGATATCATGGTCTATGAAGAAAGAGGTTGCTGTGACAACAATGATGTATTAAATATTATAGCATGGCAATAGTTTCATAATGTTAATTTTATGGCACAAGTTGGCATGGTAATATTTTTACGACACTAGTACAATAATGTGGCATATTATGTACGATTTTGATTAACAATCTTAATCATTCTAAAAGTAAAATATTAATTCCCTTTATAAATTGTGAGACTTGAATGGAATTATGCAATATATTTTATATAGACGTAGATAAAATAATTATTAGTAACTTGAAATTATTTATAACATTATTTTTGTAGTTATGAAAATAAACTTTTAAACTAATACGAATTTAAAATAACCATTTACGATACAAGTGTTAAAAATGACATATTACCTTGTGGGTTGGTATGTTTACGGAAAGATGCCGCAGGCCGAGTGGATCAATCCTGCGAACAAAACAAAATAATTTTTTAAATGTGTTTTCTAAACTATTTTTTAGCCAGCCATTTTTCCGTGTTGGTACAGAAACATTTCCTCCATCTTTCCACTTCTGTATTCCCCCTCATTGTAATAATGAAGTTTTATCTCATTAAAACCAACCAAGTTCTGAGGTGGTGATTTTCAATTGTTTTCCAGCAGATATCACACTACAGTAAATCGCAACAGAACAATAAAGTGATATAAACAATGACAGGCCTACTTTTAAAATTAATATCTTCAGCATAAGTGCAAAAATTTCGGAAAAAAAACAGAGAAAGTTGAGTAGCAGATAAATGCAGTAGTAACGCCCTGAAAACAATTTGGTGGAAGACATTCGGTTTTTCATCAATATCATACAGTAGATGCAGAACTAGCTAACATATAGCCTTTATCATCAGTGTTATATGCCATGTGACACAAAAGTGACTTTCCAAATGGAGAAAACAATATTATTTCTGAAATTAGAAATGTAACCAAGACAAAGATAACCA
The DNA here is from genome assembly GCF_040183065.1 of Periplaneta americana. Lineage (NCBI taxonomy): Eukaryota > Metazoa > Arthropoda > Insecta > Blattodea > Blattidae > Periplaneta > Periplaneta americana. The sequence continues at coordinate 127,256,702 of NC_091119.1, forward strand.
GGACCACGATATACACCACCAGAAAGCCAACAATGATCGCTACAAGGGCGATGTAGGAAGGCAACAAAGGAAGTTGGGCAACAGCCACATATAGTATAGTAACGCCCTGAAAAAATATTTGTTGGAAGACATTTCGGATTTTCAGCGATATACAGTAGATGCAGATCTAACTAACATATAGCATTCGTCATCAGGATTTTATGCCATGTAACACAAAAGTGACTTACCAAATGGGGAAAACAATATTATTTTGAAATGAGAAATGTAACCATGACAAAGACAACCAGGATCACAATATTTACCACCTGAAAATCAATAATGACCACTACAAGGACGACAAGATCCACGTTCAGAATCATTACAAGGACCCCTAGCAACCATAATGACAACAAGGACCACGATAAAGATTACGACATGGACCACGACAAGGACCATGATCCAAGTTCTTGATATTGCAGTGATCCTTGTCGTGGTGCACGTCGTGGTTTTTATCTTGATCATTGTCGTGGTATATGTTGTGATTCTTATTGTGATCCATATGGTCCATGTCACAATCCTTATCGTGGTTCTTATCTTGATCCTTTTCGTAATCCATATTGTCTTTGTTGTGGATCTTTTCGTCTTTGTCGTGGTCTTTATGATGACTTCGTTGTCAGTTTTGTATCTTTTTCGTTGTCACTGTCGTAATCCCTGTCGTGGTTCTTATCGTGTTCCTTGTTGTTGTCCTTGTCGTTGTCTTTGTCGTCATCTTTATCGTGATCCTTATGTTCTTTTCTTAATTTCTGTCGTGATCTTTGTGTCTTTTTCGTGGTCCTTGTCTTGATCCTCATGATGTTCTAATCGGGTTCCTTGTTAGCTTTGTTGTGATCTTATCGTTCTATTTGTTGGTCTTTATAGTGATCATTTTTATAGAAAAGGAGCATATTCTGCGGATCTCCGGAAAAAGAGCTAAGGAAGAGATTAATGAAGTCTTTTGTGTGGAGTGTAGCATTGTATGAGGCAGAAGGATATTACGACGAAGTGAAGAGAAGCGACTAAAAGCACTTGAAATGTGTGTATGTGTGTATCTAATTCAAGGGGATCGCCAGGCTTAACGTCTCCGTCTGATGGACGAATCACTACCAACAGTGACATATGCCTTCTCTTCATATGCACTACGGAGAGATTTAGAAATTAATCCAGGCATATTGGTGTACAATCTAGTGATTAATAGTTGAACACCGCCATTTGTCCTAATCACGAGGCAGAAATTTTACATGAAAATTTCTGACATCGCCGGGAATTAAACCCGAGCCGACTAGTCCCGAGCCGCCTAGTCTGGAGGCAGACGCTCTACCACAGAGCTAACTCGATAGACGCACTTAAAATGTGGATATGGAGAAGAATGGAGCATGTGAAATGGACAAACAAAATACGAAAGAAGCTGTGTTAGAAAGAGTGGATGAAGAAAGAATAATGTTGAAACTAATCAGGAAGAGAAAAAGAAATTGGTTGGGTCATTGGCTGAGAAGAAATAGCTTACTGAAGGATGCACTGGAAGGAATAGTGAATGGGAGAAGAGTTCGGGACAGAAGAAGATAACAAATAATAGATGACATTAAGATATTTGGATTATATGAGGAGACTAAGAGGAAGGCATAAAATAGAAAAGACTGGAGAATGCTGTGTTTGCAATGAAAGATCTGCCTTTGGGTAGAACACTATGAATGACTGAATTATCGTGATCTCTGAGACTTTTTCTTAGTCTTTGTCGTGATCCTTGTGTCTTTTTCGTAGTCCGTGTCAGAATCCCTAACGTGGTTCTTATCGTGTTCCTTGCTGTAGGGCTATTTATTGTGGTCATTGTCTTTATTCTTATTTTGCTTTTTAGCCTTGTCCTTATCATGATCCTTATTGTGGCCCTTGTCGTAACCTCTATCGTGGTTGTTATCGTGTTGGTTGTTGTTTTTATTGTGCTCCTTATCGTGATTTTATCTTGGTCCTTGTCGAGATCCTTGTCATAATCTTTGTCATGATCCTTGTTGTGGTGTTCTTTATCATTTTTGTGGCTCTTATCGTGGCGCTTACCGTCGTCCTTGTCGTGATCCTTATCGTGGCCCTTGTCATTGTTCTTGTTGTGGTCCTTATCATGCTTCTTGTTGTCATGCATGGTCCTAAGTTTTTTTTTTTCATTTGAAAACATTTTCCCCCTAATTTTACAAGTGACTTCTATGTCACACGGTATTTAATGGAATAGTGGGTCATTTACGGGATTTTGCACCGTGTCATAAATACAGATGTTATTTTCAGGACTTACAATGGATTAAGGTTCCTATCCTTTTCCCTGCTGTAACTGTTATGAAGCCGATACATTGCTCCGAATAAGGTAGATGTTTCCTGTATCTGTGTATGATAGAAAATTTTAAAGTCTCCTGCCACGTTGAACACTGACTTTCAATTGACTTTTAATTTTAATGAGTAATGTTAATGTAATGTAGATGGGAAGATAATATTAAAATGGATTTGAGGGAGGTGGGATATGATGATAGAGAATGGATTAATTTTGCTCAGGATAGGGACCGATGGCGGGCTTATGTGAGGGCGGCAATGAACCTCCGGGTTCCTTAAAAGCCAGTAAGTAAGTAAGTGATGTTAATGTAATGTTACAGTTGACTATTTATTGTAAGAAGGGTCATATTCTCCAATAAGTTCGATCAAAACAATATTCTGACTTCTCGTATCATTATTCAGTGTCGAAACTAAGAAAGCACGGGAACCCTACATTTCTGTGTCTCACACGCCATCACGCAGAAGCCTGCTCCTACATCATCTATCAAATTCCTTACATTTCTGAGACGAACTGACTACGAGCAATGTCATGACAACCATTTCGTAAGCTGCAATTGGATGATGCTGTCGTCTCCATGGTGATGGACGACGTTAAAGTCCATACTGAACGCAGGCAGGTAAGAAATTGCAACTGATTATGATACAGCGAGCGGTTGACATGACAACCCCAGCCTCCTCGTTAGGGAGCCATGGAAACAGTTTTATGCTAATATCTGCAACATGACGATCAGATTTAGATCTCAGCTGATAAGTCAACCACAATTGCAGGGAAAGCGGGACTGCCCGCCGTGCTCGTCTAATATCCTGCCTCTCTCCTTCCTCGCGTTTACTTAATTGGACGCAAAACTTCCGTAAATTGTAAGCTTCTGAATAATACCCACAAGCTACACACGACAAAAACTCTGCTTGCCTTGCTGGCGTAGGAAATCCATTGAGCGGTCTCGATATTTTGTACTATTTTTCCCACAAAGTTCTTTGAAATATTTATCTCCAATAAAATTATGAAAGAACCGCAAATGATGGAGCTAAGTAAAAAATAATGAAACACAGAGAAAAATGCCTGAAACACAAAGGACAGAATAATTAGCTATTCTACTGGATTTTGAATATAGTTCATGATAGATTATAATATAAGACGAAAAAAACAGAAAATTAAAATAAGAACGTGTGAATCTAAGAAGGGGGGGGAGGAAAGAGAAGAAAATAATATAAAAACATTATATGCTGTATCAAGGAAACCCCGGCACTTAGAATACATCACCCAGTTACGGAAATGAAAGTACAGTCGTGTTGGTTTGATTGTTTTTTTTTTGTCGGTTTACAAATGAAGAGTATGGGCTTATGCTAAGAGAAATAATTAATTAAGGTTATCCAATATAATTATATCCTCTTCATATGAAGCAAAATTTGGAATTAATCCCAGCTCATAACAAATTTTGAACTGTTATGGTTAATTTTAAGTGTGACTACACTACTGCTGCCATCTAGTGAAGCTTACAGTGGACTTCTACAGAACCTACGTGAGAAGAAAAGGGACATACCACCGGAATTCTATGCAACCTGTGCGATGCAAGACAGAAGCTGGACTCAGACGAACTACGAAATGCGACATGTGACTACAAGATTGGCAATCCATGGCTTTCACCACAAGCTGTGCTCCAATAAGACATTCCACGGTCCGGATGATACGTGGATATGTGTTTTGTGCTCAGAAAAATGTGAAAAGTACCATATATTAAAGTGCAAGAAACGCTGCAGATATATCGCTGCTTATAGCAAGGACAACTAAGATTATATTTACATCTACTCTTTGCACAGTTTGTGCGCAGTTCTCGTTTATTAATTTTAAGTGTGTCTATTAACACTTCAATGTTGCAAAATTCGCGATTATAAATCAAACGACTGGTCGCGGAAGTCCATAGTTGCTCTCGATGACGAGATATTACTAAGTGAGGCTGAGCGTGCAGCAACTCAGGCGCCCTTATGACCGTAGTGGTGTTTATTCTTTATTCCTTATTGTTGGCGGCTGTTTTCGACATTTTGTTTTAGTCACTGAAAATGCAGTACACATTAAATCAACGGCTCTTCCTTGTGAACCAATACTGGATTACGAATTTAATTCCAGCTACTCAAGGGGCATATCAGAGAGAATTTCGTGTTTGTAATCCCCCCAAATAAACAATACTGGGACTGGTAAACAAATTGGGAACAACTGGATCTCTGGTGAGCGAAAAGGGCAAATATCGTAATCCATAATCTTAAACATCTCCGCATCTCGTGACAGGGAATTAAAACTCCTGCTTAATTTGACGTTAAAAACTGGTCAGTAAGTGAATTTCCAGTCGAATAAATAAAGAATTTTCAACATATAGAGGTTAATAATCTCCCAAAGATACTCTACATTTAAGGTATAACAAATTAAGGTGTTTGGTGCAAAAACCAGATAAATCCACTTTTTTTGTCGAAAATGGGTTAGAGTATTCATAATACATAATACGACAGTGAGCCTCTTTTGGTGCAAGAACCAGAGTTGTGTGAACTTACCGAATGAAATACGCTTAGTTGCCAACAGAGACCGTGGTTGTGTTTGGAGCAAGAATCAGACTAGTCCTGGACTTGTTTTGGTACTTGCACAAGTGTAGCAGCTGTTTTCTGTTAGTAAAATGACTGCATGAACGTGATGTAGTGTAGTTTTGCCAGTTTACTGTGTGTTTCAAATATGTCATCTGATAATTCAAGCAGTGATAGTGATAATGGTGAACATTCAAGGAGTCGACCTGGGTAGCGTAGTTGGTATAACACTGACCTGTGCTCGAAGTTGCGGGTTCGATGCCTGCCCGGGTCGATGGCATTTAAGTGTTTTTAAATGAAAGAAGCTCATGTCAGTAGATATACTGGCATGTAAAAGAACTCCTGCGGTACAAAATTCCAGCACATCGGTGACGCTGATATAACCTCTGCAGTTGGGAGCGTCGTTAAATAAACCATATATTTTTTTTTTAACATTCAAGGAAAAGAAAACGTGATCCCAGTAAATGGAAAAGGAATAAGAGACAAACTGAAAAGATTAAGGGGTGAATTATGTATCTCATGCAGTGGAAAAGTTGTACCAGCTCGTGAAATATTTATATTGTAATGCATTATATTTAAGCACAATGTTACCAATTTTGTACTTTCTGGTACCGTATTCTGATAAATTTATGATTATCGTTATGGTACAGTCACGGAAGAAAAAACTGGCCGATGAACAGCAAAACTCGTAAGGTTACTTATGCCGGTCTTGTTGTGATTATAACAGTACAGAGTGTCTAAGAGGTATACTGTTCACTTCCCCTCGAAGTTACTGGGCTAGGAGAAAAAGGCTTTCGTACTGTTTCTGTTCACATTCTATATGGTTGAAACTCTCGTGTTTTTGTCGGTACACAGAAATTTGTTATATTATTGTTTTTACCATTGCGGGTATGAGGAATGTCACTGATTTCATTATCAACTCCTCTGTTCGCCTCTCTTTACTCTACAGACATACTTCATTTATTTATGGTTTATTTTTACTTTAATATCTTCCTGCCAAAACAGACGACGAAGAGTAAACAAAATTGAGATAGATACAATACATACGAACTCAGTGCTAATATGATATAGAAGTGAACAGTCAAATAAAGTAAGGTAATCCAGTAAAAATTATATAAGTGAACATTCAGATAAATTGAAATAAATAAATACATATAAATTAATTTCGGTAAACAATTAATAATAATGAGGGAAGAGAAACATAAATAGATTTGTTAGTTAGAAATAATTTTTGTGCAATTTAGGAAATCGTTTGATTATATAAGTGGTTCGAGTGGTTTACTAGAACTTACTTAGTTATTCTATTTTTAAAGCTACAGTGTTTATTTTTGTTCTAAAACAAAAAGAAAAGATAAATATACATTCCTGAAGTAAAATAATTAATACTGAATGTTCTTTTTTTTCACAAATTAAAATGTTCTTCTACCTAGGTAGCTTCAGTGATATACAACAGTTTTCTTCTGGACTTAATAACCTGTCCATAAACAATTGGCATTGATCACTGCATCCATTCTTCTTACAGAAATAACAAGGCTTTGGATATAGGCCTACTGTATTTATCTGACAATGCAACATCATCCCAAACATCTGCAACGAGATCCCACAATTCTAGGACACAGACTCTGTAGTTACACATTAACACCGCGTTACACACATTTTCTATGGAATTTAAGTCAGGACTTTTTGACACCCATGGAACCTCTCGATATCGTCCTTGTGAATGTTGAACCACCGCTGCACGGCGACGCATGTGTGTACCGAAGACAAGTCATGTTGAAATTTTATTTTTTTTTTCGGGCTTAAACACACGAACACTAGGTAGCATCACATTTTCCAGTAGACTATATTGGTGTAGGCTACTGATGCTCATTCATATGCCCATGAATCTACCATAGCGCACCGCCACCATAACCTGAAATCCATACCACACCGACATGGACAAACGAACACTGCGTTGTCTTTGGACTACATATTCAGGGTCAAATCTCTTGGATTGTTTCGGTCGATATACTGTGCTGTAGTTTATAAACACGTCGTCCGAAAAGATGACCTCTTTCCATGGATAGCTGTAACGGATTTGGAAAAATGCGACACGATCAATTCGATGGTCTTCAGTCAGAACTTCCTTCACCGCTGGCACTATTGAGCCTTTTACATAGCCGTTCTGTTGGAAGCAGGAAATTCCATGCCGGCCACAAGCATTTTAGAAGTAGGAAATGAAAACGCCTCGAACATTCTATTAACGTAAGATCTTGTTGTGGTGTTGATGTCTTGGATCTTCCGCTACCAGGTTTACGAATTATGTATCCTCACTTTTGATAGTGCGCCCACCACCTGGACGCTGTTCTAGTCGCAACTCTATAGCGTTCTTCAGCTGTGCCGCGCTAAATCCACCTTACTCAATCAGTGCAATTACTTTGGCTTTGAAGTCGATATCTATCGAAATGAAATACTAATGATGATTTTCGAAGTGGTTGTGGCTATTTATAGACAAAATCTATTAGTAGGGCTGGAAAGGGTCACGTGCCTATCACTCTAGAAAGAACACGAAACATACAGAACCTAGTCATAAACCATAATTGTATGCATTTAGAGTGAAGAGAGACGAACAGAGGGGATGAAAATAACATTAACAACATTCCTCATACCCGCAATGGCAAAACCAATGGCAAAACAATTTACTGTATGTCGACTAAAACACAACAAACGTTGCAATTATACACATAGGCTCAATGTCGGATTTAGGCCTAAGCTATCTAGGCAGTTGGCTAGGGCGGCAATTTAAAGGGAGGCGGCATTTTCTCTCTCTTTTTCATTTTCATTTTATAGTGAAATTTATTTTTAAAACACTTGTTGGTAAATATTTTCTGAAGTTTCTTTTTGAACACTTTGTGGAATTCAGATATTGTTTTGTTATCACATTGTCGCGGTCGTGGCAAGAGTGAAAGGAAAGTGTGCAGCTGCATAGTTATATAGGTATAATAGCTGCTGTAATGCAGGTATCATGTTATTATTATTATGAAACAGCTTAAATTTAACTGCTTGTATGAACAAGAATGCATTGTTGAAAATCAAATTGCATGTGTGTTTATTAACTATTTATCGCTATGAATAGTAACCACAACTCTCAGTTATATTCACAATATAAAAGCCTATATCGTCAACAATACTATTTAATCACTTCCAGCATGTGCACTATATAATTCGATTCGAAAGGTTTATTCCGCAAAGAGTTGTAGTTTATTTTTCAATTTACTCTATACTCCTATCGAAGTAAGAAATACTCGTAATAATTATACCACCAACAAAAACAATGCTTAAAAATAAACCACAGCCTGCCTTTCAAAAATCAATTTTGTTTCAACAATGAATAGGTTTGAATATTATGTTTCTTTGCATCGAGTCTGATATGCTTCTTCAAATCGACTTTGATAATACCATCATTGCTTTCTCTGTGAAGAAAGTCCGGAGGAAATCCTTATAATTCACAAGTAAGATGCATGTATTTTGATTCTAGTAATTTACTGTTTTCTGAATTGTAACATTTCATTTAAAAATAACTTCAACTAAACGTCACCTGTATAATAACTGCCCATAAACTGTTTGTGGGAGATGGGGTCGGCAAATTCTAGCACTGCCTAGGGGCGGAACTATACCTAATTCCGGCCCTGCATAGGCTTCTGTAGGATGTAAATAAAACCGTTCCGAAGGCCAGTCTCTCGTAGCGCAACAACTACGAGGGGGAGGCAATAGTGTCCCTATTAGACACTCTGTACAGAAAACAGTCCGAAAACCTTTCTCTCCTAACCCAGCAACTTCGAGAGGTAGTAAGCAGTATCCCTCTTAGACACTCTATACTGTGATAATAACAATAAAACCGGCATAAGTAACATTACAAGTTTTGCTGCTCATCGGCCAGTTTTTTTCTTCCGTGACTGTACGTATTTAAATGTAGCATGAAACCATTACATATAATTTAATCATTCAATTTAACAGAATTTGTTGAGAATGTAACTATTCTCATGGCATTTGTACACTTAAATATTTAAATATTGAACAGAACTTATTGTAAATGCAAAAATTTGCCCTTTGGTAATATAGCTAATATGATTCACATGTAAAAGATATTGCAAGATTATTAATAGTTATTAGTTATTTAATTAAACAATAATGATCTTTACCAAATCATAAGTCAGATTTTAAGGGTGCTATGCATAGACATTTCGCTAGCCCGCGCTACGAGCGTGCTAAACTAGCCCCGACTATCGACTGATTACTTGTACAGGATTCATTTAACATCGTATCGTTAACACTGGTTTATGAATACGAAGAACTTTAGTTCGCTGATCATCCACCGGAAGCCCGCGCTAAGAATGTCTATGAATATGGCCCTAAATATTGGGTGCAAAAACCAAGCAAGTCCAAATGAAGAGTCCACAGCAAGAATGATGGATGTCACTTTCTTGTCGAAAACGAACCAAGACTGTCAATGCATAGCTTAAGACATTTAGAATGTACATACAGAGTTATATGGCATTAACACTGATAGTCATTGTGCAGTAATGATTGGAAAATCATAGTTAAGCTTTGAGCGCTAAGCATTTCAAACTTTCAATTGCTTCTCCTGCAAAATGTATTCCAAATGACATCCATCATTCTTGCAGTGGACTCTTCAAATAAATATATAATTAATTTTAAAATACACATCTATTTTTATAATTGATATTCATATATAACACACACAAAGCTTACATAAGTCGTTCAGTACAATTATATGTTTACAATTCCAAAAAATAGACGCCTTCAATGGATGTCTAACTTTGTTTTTGCATTTACTCCAAAAGAGTTTCCTGGACTTATCACGTTCTTGCACCAAACCCCTCAATATTGTGGCTAGCATCATTCGTTTTTAAATAAATAAAGAAAGAAATGTGTTAGTTCTATATAAATCACTCTGTATCGTATTAATGAATCGTCTGGACACGTCATTCCTATTCCTAAATCATTTCGTTTTGTATCCTGTTTGTTCTCTGAAGTTTCTGTATGTAGTTTTTCAGCACCCTGTATTCAAACTCTGATGTACACTTTATGGAATACTGTGATTATCTTTGGGAATTTATTTTCACCAGTGTTTTCTTATCGAAATAAATGTAATTTATATGAGTTTGAGTGTAGCTTCTACAGTGGAAAAGAGTTACTACTGTAAATAAACTATTACAATTAAATATATGGAGTCTATGGTACATAACTTTGTAATGTAAATCACAAAACTAATGGAAAACTGATAGACTACAATATTTCATATCTACACAGTTACTCTACTCATCTTGGGTAGCCTACACAAGCGCTGGTTTACACCGAAAAGAAGCGAAGAAACGTTGTCGGACGTGAAACTCGAATGCAAATCAAAACAGCTTTTTAAACCTTCTCATTTGAAGAGCGATGCAAATATGGGCGCGATAGCATCTCGAGCTGATTGAGCACGACGGTGCGCACACGTGGGCCCGCGAGCATCCCCTCCAGCCATATAATTGCTTCTTACTCACGGATTAGCCGCGGCACGGTTCTCCGTTTCGCTGCTCCACTGTCGTTTGTTTTTAACATTTCCGCTAAATGCATATTCCACACCGCTGATTCCACGAACTTGATCAGCATTATATTGTCTTCTTGTCGTTGTTACTAAAATGTAGAACTAATTTTTCTGTTCTTTTCGTGTTTTTTTCAAATGCAGTACTGGTCAGATGTGAAGCTTCGCTATGTGCTAAAATAGTCCACAGTTGTGGCTGAGGGGTTAGCGAGTCTAACTTCGAACCCAGAGGATCCAGGTTCGATCCCCGGGCGAGACGAGTTACCTGGGTGAGGTCTTTCGGGGGTTTTCCCCTCACTCCTATGGATGAATATCAGGTAACTTTATCAGACGATTGGAACCCCACCCATCTTCTCCACTTCCTTTCCTCCCCTATCATCCTTTCATTCATCATCCCGTTACTTCTTCTGGTTTTCAGATCGCTCTACAGGCGGCCCTCCGAAGCTGCTGGCTCTCTCGACCGGCCTTCGTGGATTGTATTCATGCGATGATGGATAGTTTCTGCAACGAAACCCGGGGCAGATCTTCTCGGGGGAGGACTTCCGCCTCGGACCGTTAAGGGAGCCTTTGGGAGTTGCCGAAGCAGGAGTGGTACATGGACTCTGTTGGCTGTAGGGACCGGTCGTTAAGGGGGTCAAGTGGTTAGGTCGGTGCGCGTAGAGGATCGGTGGGCACGCAACTCATCCCATATCGGGGGTGTACAATAGACCTCAGGTCGTAGTGCGTGGGATGTTTCCTCCCTTCCTCCTAACAAGTAAAAAAAAAAAGTGCCAAAATATGTTATAGTGCTGATAAACAGGGCCAGAACGTTTATGGTAAAAAAATAAAAGGTGTTAATAAGGGGCTGGTGGAACAATGACAAGAGAAAATATTTGACTTGAGACAACTTTACTATAATAATTTAATATGCAATTTCGAAAAGGGCACGTGTCGAAAGTTTTGCCTTACCGGTTTTTTCATTGATATGTACTCCAATTACGTCTACACATTATCGTTTTGTGAGAAAAGAATGCCCAACTTGCATCAGTATACGCTGCTGTCAGAAATGCTGTCCAATAACAGTTTGCGAAAAAGTAACAATACATGAATCTCATCAGAAGTTCAAGTGCCATGAGTAAATTCGACATAATACAGGTAAATAAAGTCTTTCAGGCTGTTTCGATCCATCTATTTGGGCCACTTTTAATTTTTTGGTACTAGGCCATTTAGGAAAATAAGACATTTCAGTCCCACGAAATTTTTGGTAAAGCATTTTCGGTAATAGGCCATTTCCGTAGTACGAATTTTTTGGTACAGTATTTCGGTCACTTGAGTCACTTTATCATCTTTGTCATTGCTTTCTTTCAGTTATGTTGCTTGGTCATTGCTTTTGAAATAAATTTAATTTAAATTACATTTCCTAGCAACAGGAAAAACAATTTGTAAAATGCAATAAAATTTCTGAGTACTAGAAGTCAAATCATTTCCTAGCAACGGAAAAAAATATTTGCAAAGAAACGTAAGGTCTCTCCTGGACAAAACATATCGTATATCAATAACCAGGGACAACTCGTTTCCAATGTGGGAAGATACCAGGACTACAAGACCAGAGGACAGTTGGATGTTTATTTAAGGACACTCACCTACAAACTGAAGATGTACCCCAGTGAGCGTGCGGTTGATAGTGACAGCGAAGAGAAAGAAACGGAATAGTATCTACTCTGATAGTAAATTTCTGTGCAATTGCTACAATAAAAATAATTATCCCTTCCATTTCATTATATTTTGAGGGTATAATGACCGAAATAGGTACCAATATGCCACAATTACCCAAAACGTCATTACCAATATGCAGTGACTCAAAGAAGATACCAATGACCGAAAAAGCGTGGCCCAAGTGTTAGGTACCCATATATCTGTCCCCTATCTGTCTGTTTACCGAAAACGTGAGACCGAAACAGCCGCTAATCAAATAAAGAAGACATAATCGACTTCAAAATATGATCCCATCTCAACTTTAAAGTAAAACGTCTTTCTGTGAGCATCCATGGAAAACTTGTACTGGTACCAAAGAACCAGAAAGTAAATTTTCAGTTTTCTTCGTTCTATGAATTTGTATTTAACCCAGACCAGGTGAAGTGATATCAAAAATATGACATAGCTAATGATATTACTGCAGAAATGTTCAGTCCTTCAAAAGCAAAAGGTTATTGAGCTCCACTACCTAACAATACAGATTATCCATCCTATAACGGGAGATCAACCAACTAAAAATAGCAGACATTGCGAAAGTGGAAAAGTACATACCTTCAGAATTCAACGAGTTTTAATTTATATTGAGTTACTGTTCAGTCTAAATTTATCATTTTTACACAATGAATTATATCATTGAGAGTAAATTTATTTTATTATATGACGAGCGCTTTCGCCTTACGGCATCATCAGGTCTCATGAACATGACAAAAACACATTATAAAGCATCTGGTTGACGACATAAAATATTCATGAATTATAACATTGCGATGAAGACTAGAAACTCTGGTGAATTTTTTAGGAGCATGTCAGAATACATAATATGTGATTTATGAGACATTTGCACATTATTGTTCAAAATGTAAGAACCAGAAATATACAATATTATGTACAACAAATATATCTTAAATGTCAGTTAAAATAATTAAAATACAATTAAAAAGAGTAGGAAAAACATATGTTAAATAAATTAATAATTGTAATACATAGTTGTTAAAAATTACATCTGTGGTATATGCTGACAATTGTTATCAGTTATCTTATCAAAGACCTAATAAATATGTATTTTGTAATTATGTGTCCAGGAATGATAGTTGCAGGAGGATAATGACTTGGTTGTAATGTTTGTTGGTAGACGTTAGAATGCATAGAAATATCTGAAACGAGATATAATGTGTGTTTAGTTTTACTTTTATTGATGCAAACGAAATATAATGTGTTTTAGTTTTACTTTTATTGATGCAAACAAGATATAATGTGTTTTAATTTTACTTTTACTGATTGCAACGTTGTTAAATGTTGAAGTAATATGACGTTACTTACGGAGATATTGTTCGTCCATCGCTGCAAAATTAGGACTAAGATGTTCAGAATATGCATGACGCGACAGAAATTTTACCAAGTTGTATTGCTCAATCATCTGACGGACGTTAATCGGTGTGTTTCTGACATAGGGGGCTTGCAGGCTTGGGTAATTGTTCGTTGATTAGTTTTGCATTATTATTATTATGATATTTAGCGATGAAAAATTCTTCAACAATTTTACCAGCAAATATTGCAGTGACCATCTACAGCAGCCGTTGACAAGCCACAAGACGACTTCCGATTGATTTTTGTATGTTATTTTTCTTAAAATATTCATTTTCACTTAATATTTGTCAATGAATACTTAGGTTTTTTTGTAACTTATATTATAGCCTACTTTGTGTTATTGTTTTTACCATTTTGTTTTTAATATACTTGCTGATTTATAAAAACATGGATTTCGAAAAGGGCACATCTCCAAAATAAAGAAGCCAAAAAATATATGATAATATCTTAATTAATATACTATTTTTCTCTTTCATATTGTATTATGTTTTGACCCTAGAATGCTGTAAAATTTTGTTAGTCTGTGTACAACAGTTTAATAGTACATTATGCAACGAGCCTATAATGGTAGTAATGAAGACGCAAGTATGTTTGTTTATGAAACGAGCGCAAGCGAGTTTCATAATTTTCATACGAGCGTCTTAATTACCATTATAGGCAAGTTTCATACGACTTTTTATGCTCGACCATATTTCTAACTTGAAATTATTCAAAATTAGGTCATTTTATGGTTATGTGCGAACTGATCTGAATTGTGATATGTGCGCAGACGCGAAAGTATTGATTTTTTCCGAGGCCGAATGTCACTGACCTTGATAGAGAATAAGATGAACATTAGTCTGATATAACCTAGAAATTGATTTAGAATTGAAAAACGAGATGACAAATTGAATTTATTTGAATATTATTTACAATTAACGCTAATTATTATAGTAACAGAACATAACCTTCTGCGACAGTATTGGATTTCCAGCCTTCGTGACTTTTCGCTAATTGTCTTTCGATTGCATATCCGAGAATAATCGATACTTGCGGTTTTATAACGGTGCAAAGGTGACTTGTCATTGGCTGAACACCTGAACTTTAATGAATAGGTGTACTTTAATGAGGTGCATTAAAGGTCTACTACCAGGTATATAATTACTACATTTCGGCATGGTCGAGCAAAAAATTAAATAAAGTTTTTTTTTTAATTCCTGTACATTTTTACTTTTCAGAGATGTGCCCTGTTCGAAATTACACATTCAATTACTGTCTACGGTCATTACACAACCTACTTTACGAAATGGCGAAGACAAGAAAGAGAACAGTGAAAAAAATGACAGGTGAATCATCGAATCCCTATAATTGATTGAAATTTTTATGTTGTCCATGATTGTTATTTTTATTTGAAATTAAATAAAATTGTGATAGGTTATTTCTTATCCTCTTCAGTCATGAGGCATTTGTTGTTTTATTTTTTAAATTCAATATAATTTCTACACTTAAAAAAATGTCATTGAAATGAAGAAAAATTCTGCAGGTTACAGTTAGGGCACAAAGGCAGGTATATTATACTATACTTCAGGTATGAAGTATAGTATATACACGGTGTTTCCGAGGTGGCGTTACAAACTTTCAGAGATGATGGCGAAGGGCATATGTATCAATTTGAGATAAAGAACCCTCGTCCGGAAATGACCGAGTCGAAAGTTACAAGCAAAAATAGTTCTGTAGAGATTAAATAATTTTATTCCTCTATACACCTTATTTATGTGTATTTATCTGTACATCTTATGCATACTCTATTCATCTGACGTTGTTTACGTTGTCTACTTACAGTATTCCATTCAGTGCGCTGTCTGAGGGACGGGAACAAGAAACTACATTAAAGCAATGCAGATGGCGTAATTTGTAACGGACATGGTCGTCCTGATATGCACGTCTGTAGACAGCAGTGTGTGTGTACAAGCTGCAGTGCCCAGTCGATCAGTCCTAGTGAAATGGAGGAGTACACGAGAAGACCTGATTTTCGAATACGGATGAGCCAATGGGAACAGTAGACAAGCTCACAGATTGTATCGGGACAAGTACCCACGTAGGAGACATCCGGTCCATACCATCTGTTCACGACTGTTCCAAAGGTTAAGGGAAGGAGGGCACGTGTTGCCAAATTACAATTCCATTTCCACACAACTATTTTTGCTTATAACTTTCGACTCAGTCATTTCCGGACTATGGTTCCTTATCTCAAATTGATACTTATGCCCTTCGCCATCATCCCTGAAAGTTTGTAACACCACCTCGGAAACACCCTGTATACTATACTCTGAGGACTCAGAAGGTTAAATTTTGCTTTTATACTCCTTGCATTTAAATTTAAAGAGGAAACTTTTCATTCAATATTTGCTCTCTTATTCCATGAGGCCTAGTCTCGAGACAATAATGCAATTGACAACCGAAACGATTCACACATCAATATTACGCCAATGAGTTGTTTTATTTTTATTTTAGTAGGTTATTTTACGACGCCTTATCAACAACTTAGGTTATTTAGCGTCAGAATGAGATGAAGGTGATAATGCCGGTGAAATGAGTCAGGGGTCCAGAGCTCAACGTGACCCCTATTGCTCACCCTGCACAACTCATAACGGTTATGCAATTTAGCCCATGTCCATTGTAACATAAGAGGAATGATTTGTTGAAAATTTTGAATAATTTTTACTCTCACATCATAAGTGTTCCTGGGATTCTGTGAATAGCCAATGTCTTTAACAAAACCCTACACGAAGAAGTCAGGAGGAGTTAGATCTGGGGAGTTTGGGGACGAAGCCAAAAGATAGCTGCTTCTCGTACTGGGTTTCGCCTGTGACCTTCTACATGTTTTTTAAACACAAAACCTGTTTCTACAAATTTAGATACATTAGGCACACCATACTCATGTCGAAATTCCCTTTGAACTCTTTTAACACTCTCAAATTTAGCATACCAAAGAACACATTGTGCCCGCTGTTGATTTGTAGTAGCCATTTTAATCATCTACGATTTTCATTTGTCCTTTCAGATTATGCATTGTTGATTTCAGTCGGCCTGGTTGGCGCAGTTGGTATAGCGCTGGCCTTCTATGCCCGAGGTTGCGGGTTCGATCGCGGACCAGGTCGATGGCATTTAAGTGTGTTTAAATGCGACAGGCTCATGTCAGCACATTTACTGACATGTAAAAGAACTCCTGCAAACAGGCGACGATGATATAACCTCGGCAGTTGCGAGCGTCGTTAAATAAAATATAACATTTTGTTGATTGTCATATATGGAAATTCCCATCTTTTAATCATAATATAACCAGCAAAAAATGTTTCCTACTATCATAATAGCTTTATAATGACTATTACACTTTTACTACGTCATACTACTTTCGACCAATAAAACGGTACGAAAGGACGTCTTTCAACCAGTCATGGCTGCTTATCGTACAATTTTATTGCGTCCCTAGCATTTGTTTAATTTTATCTCTTCCCTAGCATTTGTTTCTTTATTTGCCAACATTTCAAACTGCACTAGTCTGGATGTCAAAAAACAGAAAATTACAAACCACTCCAGTCGATGCACAGCAGTTTCAAATATGACTCGCATTGGCATTCAAGAACAAGAATTAATAAAGATCACTGGTCATAGCTATGCATCTTCCCTGAAGCCCTATTTACAAATAAATGAAGAGGACCATTCGGAAATCCTGAATAAGTTGAAGAATACATCATGTATATCAACGAGTTCCACTTCTTTTACGCACACGTCCAGTATAACATCAACTGAACCACCAACCACTAAAACATTCAAATTTAAAAACTGTACTTTCAATAATTGTTCCTTTTAAAATTATTCATGTTAATTTTTTATTTCATCATTTTTAATTAAAACTTTTATTTTTTATTTCATCATCCCTAATTAAAACTTTTCTAACACTTGTTTATATTATTTAGGTTATGTTATAACTTCTACTACATGATATTATGGATAGTCACCTATCAGAGATTGTTTAATATTAAGATTTATTGAAAGTCATCTGTCAAGTGACGTTGATTACTAGGATCCGAATAATTGAAGTGGAATGCAACTGTTTTAATAAAAATGAAACAATCAACAAAGCCATCTTGACTAGTAACCATCCACAGAGTTCAATGAAGATTCCAAAGTTGGCACAACTGATAACAAGAATACAGCTAATCATAACACACAACTGCCATCTAGCGTAATATTTGTAATATTGAGATGGTACAATAATACATTTGAAGACCGTTGTATTTTCGTAAGTCAATTAATATTTTATTGTATTGGAGTACTTCGTTACTTCTAATCTTTATATACTTTCTTCTAATCGTGTATTAGTCAATTAAATCCCACTCGAGTTTTGATTTTCTCTAGATAAATCAAAACCTCTACTGAGATTAGTGTTGATAAATTAATATTATCCATACTCAAACGGATCAGACTGTAGAATGACAGAATAAAAACAGTACTTCCAGACATTCTGTATTCAACACAATATTTGGATTCACTGAACTTATATTGGAGTCTCCGACGTGGAAAATAAACGCTCTAGCCTTTGGACTTAACACTGTGCGTTTCTTTCTGTGCAAGTAAACAAAACTGCTTTAGGGTAGGTTTTCTTCATAAGCTTCACTTTCTTCTGTCATCTCATCGTCCCCGAATACATTCCGGACTTGGGAGAGGACGTCAAATAAAGAATTGGTTTACGATTGACAGGGGTTACCGCACGCACACGTAACCGGATGTGTCAGTTGGCCCGCTCTCGCACGCGAGGTCCTCTATTGCACCTTGCCACAGTTGTATTTTATCTCTGGTTTAAATAACAGTTTTATCACCTCAAATAAAAGCCAGTCCGTAGGACCGACCAAGTTGACGTGACCAAACAGAAACAAACCTTCATTTGTTCCTGCGGAGACGAGCATGCGCAGTTCGCGTCTATTCACGAAAGCTATTAGTGAGTCCTTTATTGCTTTATTTGACGACGTTGAATCACCTGCAGCTAATGAGGGAAATTCTAAAGAAAAGACTGTGTGAGTGACCATTCTTCTAAGTGCGTACATGTTCACATGTGAAAATCACGAATTGTTTCAGTCTGATCATCTATCTGTTCATATAAATATTTTTCACTCAATTGCTTTTACTATCTTCCTGTTTGTCTATTCGCCCATCCGTATGTTTTGTGTACTTTTGCTTCGAGTGTCTTTAAGTTTGCCTATCAGTATATTTTTCTGTTTTTAATCCGTGTTCATTTCTCTCTCCTTCCGTCAGTACGTTTTCCGTTTTTCGTTTATGGTTCAGTCTTTCCGTTCGCTTGTCTATCATATGTCTGTACAATTTTCTTTATGCATTTCTGTTTGTCCGAGCGTGTATCTATTTTCCTCTCTATCTGTGTATTCATACACTTTTTTATTTTTATTTTATCTCATCACATTTATGTGATCCCATTCCATCTCATTATATTTCATCTCACCTCTTTTCATATCATCACATCCCATTTAATCCTATCTCATCATCTCATACTATCTATTCAATGCCATCTATCATATCTCATTCCAGCGCTTCGTAACTCATCTCATCCAATTCCACCCCATCTCATCGCATTTCTCCTCTTATTCCATCCCATCTGTCTTCATTTCAGTCCATATCATTTCAGATTATTTCTTCTCATCTGATCTCAACTCTCCTTATCCCAACCCATTTCACCCCATCTTACTTCATCTCATCTCTCCTCTTTTCAGCTCATTCCATTTTCTCATATTTCATATTATCTTTCCTCCTGTCATCCTATCATTGCTTATCTTATTCCATTTTACTTCATATCATCTCTTCTCCTCTCATTCCATAACCTTTCATCTTATCTCCCCTCATGTCATCCTATCACTGCTTATCTCATCCCATATTACTTCATCTCATCTGTCCTCTCATTCATTCCATCTCTTCTCATCTCATTTGTCCTTCTTTCAGTCATTCCAGCTCATCTCATCTGTCCTCTCATTCAGTCCATCTCTTCTCACCTCAATTGTCCTTCTTTCATCCATTCCATCTCTTCTCATCTCATCTGTCCTCTATTCATTCCATCTCTTATCTCATTTGTCCTTCTTTTACCCCATTCCATCTTTCTCATCTCATCTGTCCTTCTTTTACCCCATTCCATCTCTTCTAATCTTATCTGTCCTTCTCTCACCTCATTCCATCTCTTCTTATCTATTTCCATCTCATTTGTTCACATCTCATCCCATTTCATAATCTCTCATCTTCTCATACCATTCCATCTCATTCCAACTCATTTCATCCGACTTCGTTCCAGCATAGTCTCATTCCATCTCTCCTTATCCGTCCACGAAGATAGGCCTCTATACTTTTTTCAGCGTGTGGACTATATATTTCTACATTTCCAGTTATTTCTCTATCTACCCAGAAAATAATATTGATTTTCTCGTCTGTTTTGCCATCCAAATTTTATTTATTTTTATATCTGTCTATTCATACCTACTTCTACAAATGTTTTCCTATGGTTCTACCCATATACATGTTTTACTATAGTTTTTGTCTGTGTTTGTTCCTTTTCGTCTAATTTCTGTCTATCTATATATTCAGATTCATATGCCGGTTTTTTTTCTGTGTCCGTGCATATTCTGTATAGTTTTACCTTTACTTGTACAGGGACATCATTTTATTTTTACTTCAATTTTTATTGTACCTGAGTTTTTGAATGTACTTCACTCCCACCCCTTCTACTAGTAAACTCCCAACACAACCAAGGCCGCATACATGCAGTCAAGCAGTACTGAGTATAGTACGTTCCAGAAAAATGTTCGCGTTTTCTAGTGACGAAACAGCTTTCAATATTGAATCATATTTTCGCACAGGTGCTGTCGTCCGTTTCCCTACGTCGCATCCCGATTTTCCCCACCTGCTTCTGCTCACGCCGCTGAAAAGGCTAGTGGCTGGGCTGTCTTAGTCTTTTCTGAAAACATTAATTTCTGTTAGGAATTGGACGTCTACGTAATATTATGCAACTGTTTAAAATAACTTAAATAAAAGGGCCTCGTTAAATAATTGTCACGTGATTTCCCCCCTTTCTACTATCCTCCGACATAACTACTTGGACGGACAGTAGATAGCATGTCTGAGTAATTTTATTTTTTCGGATCGGACAGAAGTGAAGACTGAATTTACAGTACGTAAGGTTCGTTTTTACAGAGTAGGTACAGAATTATTTCAACATAAGTTATTAGTACGAAGGACGAAACTGGTAATTGGAATTAGGTACAATAGTCTACAGTGCGATAATATACACAAAAGGACTGAACCCTATATCGAAATGAACGGTCACCATTTTCAAAAATATGTTTAAATATCCATATTTTGATTATTTTACAATTTAACTTCATTCTCTATAGTGTACGCTAATGTGCTGTAGACAGTATAATATACACTGCATAATGAATACGTCCGCATGGACAGCTCAGTTCGTGAGTAAAAACACTTATTGTTAATACTGTACTGTATTTTGATTAAACAAAAACTTAATGAAAATTATCAAACTCGAAATTGCGATATTTCCTACTTTACGTAAATGGATTAACTACTTTTCTTCCCTCCTATACCTAGTAAAGTGATTTGTTTTTATTTTACGCAGTGTCATCGAATTCCAGTCGTGGGAAGGGGTAGCAAAAGGTATAGCCAGGTTAATATTAAAAATGTTAGTAAAAATAAAATGATGTCCCTGTACATGCAGTATATAGAGTGTTTCAAAAGTGATTGTTAAAAATTTAAATATGAAAATTACGCACTAATATAAGCAAAAAAGTTAATTGAACATGGGTCCACGACTTACAAGAAATATTGTTACGGGGGCGGATAAAAAGTTAATTTTTTTTCTTCCGCCATGTTAATAATGTCAAAACAACTGCTTATACAAATGTTGGTCACTCGAGCTGTATTACGAGGCTTCCCCCAGAAAGTAAATTTCCCGAGGGCAGTTTACAGAAAGAAAACACAATTTCGTGAAAAAATTTACTGGGACAGATACAGATATTGTTCAACCTGTTTGTCACTTTTGTTGTAGTTAATTTAACTTCTTAATCGCTTGATAATGTCAATATTTCTGTATTTTCTCTATGGATGTTGTGTACACGCACTTTTATTATCTCTATGACTATCGAGAAAAGATCGATTTCTATAGTCGACATACAACATTCTTCAATCTTTACTACAGTACCTATGTTATTTAACGAAGGCAATATTTTGATGCGATGAGGTTTTGGAGGGATTAGTAGGGGACTGCAGAATTTGGTGGAAATTGTTTTCAGGCAAAGTGGTTCCCTACAAGTGGACAGTGAGAGGGGTATGTCTGTGTACAGGAAAATATTCACTGACTGTCGCACAAATCTCCTTGCAGAAATATAGAAACTAGGCCTATGCTTAGTTTATAATATTTTTATGACGCTGGTATGTGATATGTGTAAGAAAAAATGGCAATAAAAGTTTTATATTGAACATAATACAATACTTATTAATATAAAAGTTGCTTCACGAAATACCAAATAATTGGCAACTTAATTCATGAAATACCTACGACAGGTTTAACACCGAAATCACTCATTTTATTTCGCCAAAATCGCTGATCTATGCCATAGATTTTGTTTTAATAATTTAATTTGAGTCATGTGTATTATTAACTGTGTTAAGAATTCTCTAAATTAACTGGTTGCAGAAATACAGTAACTGAAGGTAAAGTAGTAGGATCGCGGAGAACATGGTCAAGCACTTGTGTTCCGTAGTTCTAACGAAAGTTTCCTAAAATGTGAATTTTAAACTGTCTTAAAAGCAATTTTCTGTTTATTAATAGCAGTAATTGAGGCATTTGGTATAATAACACCTTAACTCTAATTAAGTCCTTATTCCGACGATGGCAATTTCATAATCTTCCGTGTCTTCTCTATGGACTGTAAAAGTTGTATTACATTTCGTTGGCTCTAAATGACAGGAGAGTTGATTATGTGAAGTGCTGAGCTAAGTCAAAGGATTCAAAATTCGTAATACAAAAATATGTTACACTCATGTTTTATACATCGGGTTTTTTGGCAGCATCATGTACTTACAATACCGTTTTCCAGCCATTCAGTTTTTAATTATTGAAAATAATGAAAGCAGAAAATGCATGTTCTCTTCAAATTATTTTGGATTGTTAACCAGTTCTGAATGAAAATCATCCTGAAAGCGAAATTAGTGAACATGAATAAGAATATATTACACTATAGTAGAAGAGTTTTCATCTATAGCTTTATTTCAGAACTGATTTTCTTAATACATAATTATTCTGTTTTTCTTATTATAAATTTAAAACAAATGTTATTTTGTTTCTACAGTATATTTCTATAAAATTTAAGGGATTTTCGGCTAAAATTCTTATTTTGTATTATTCTGATAAACTGAAGACTTAATGACATAATTATTTATTATTATTGTTTCAATAAAGTCCGTGTATGTTAGTGAAATAACAGTTTTCTACTGGTTTTAATACTTAGGTCAGTGGTGACCAAAACATAAACGGCAATGATTACACGCGAGAGACAGTGTAAGAAGTAAGGAGACGGGGGAAAGGTACATGGCATGAAAACTACGACCAGTGGTGGTTCGTGCACTAACATTGATCAAACTTTGCTGTATCAGTAATGTCACTACTGTCATCAAGAACCAATAATAATATATACAAATTTTCTTGCTTTTTTTAAATATTTCTCAATGAACACAATCAGAGATTTTCTGAATTCTCTTCTAGATATTTAGCCGAGTAATGCGCAGTTTTTCAAAATTAATTAACAACTTGCATTGGACAAATTATTTCAGCCATCTTGATCATTACACTTTTATAAAACTCTCCTTCGTTGGAAGGCTTAAGAGAACGAGCTATTTCGTTCTTGGAGTTTAATGGCTCACTTTATTACTACACTAGCACGTAATATTCAATCAGTTTCTCTATATTATTATTATTATGATTATTATTATTATTATTATTATTATTATTATTATTATTATTATTATTATTATTATTAAATCAATAACTAATAAATAAATAGTCATAAAAAGATTTAAAATAGTCATAAAAAGATTTAAAAAAAGAAATTAAAATGGAGATATAGCGCAGTAATTATTTTATCATTCAGGGAAGATATAGGCCTAGGCCTATATATTGAGGCACGTATATAAGAATAATGGTAATACTTGCTGATAAATAATAATAATAATAATAATAATAATAATAATAATAATAATAATAATAATAATAACAATACTTGTTCTACCTGTGTATTCAGCGTAATGCTCTGTAATGTCGCTTCTATATACTACTTATTGAACCGTTGAGCAAAGCAGCGTATTACATTTTCTCCAATAGAACAGCTAATAAATTCCTCTTCCCATTCTGTACAAAATCTTCTGTTCCTGCTCGTAGAGACAGAGGGTTTGTAGAGCGACATGGTACCGATACTGCTTACCATCAGTACTTGAGCGAGACAGAGAGCAATGTACAGGAAACTCCCCTTACCAGTATGAATGTCTTTGATTACACGTTGTAATCACGATACCCAGTTTGGCCACCGCTGACCTAAGTACTCTAATTTAAGAAGTCTTAGATTTTCCATATTTAATTTACAAATATTTAAAAATGTGTTGTTTAAATTATAACTGATATTCGATTTGAATAATTCATGTAGCCTAAAATATCATACAAAACAAATGATATGAGTATATGCACTAATAAAATTTCTACATTGTTCTAAAACTTTGACATTGTTTTTGTCAAAACACAGGTTTTCAGCTTAAGCCGTTATTGCACCCAGTGCCTCAATTTCAGTATTTACATTATTCTTTGTAGTAAACGTGTACCACGCCTTAAGGAATATTTTGACCTGATAATATACGAAGATTCTCTCATTAAATCTTAATTTTAGTCCAGCAGTTGTTGGTTCTGTTTTCCTCCTTAAGAGACCGAGTTCAAATCCCGGTCGTAACTCACAAGAACGGCAGCGGGGTAGAGTTTCTCGAGATATTACTGTTTTCTTTCCAGCATTCCTTCATAATAATTCACAACCAATCTACCACTGAACAACGAAAGAAAGCTACTGTACGACATAGACCTACATTATCTTTCTCCAGCAGACTAAATGTATGTTACCAATACGCTGCATAATCTAAGAAATAAGTAATCACGAAATTCCCTAGAATTGCTGTCTTCTCCTCAGTCCCATACAAGTATTCAATGTTGACTTACAATGGCTTCTATCTGGGAGTATCAACTTAGAGATTCACACCATTTGACAGCGAATTCTTTTCGCCTCCTGTTCCAGGAATTGCTGGCGTGTTTGCAATGACCCTGATTAGCCCCTGAAGTCCTTAACGCATTCCAGGTCTAGAGGGTTGCTATAAAATCATCCCTCCCCCATTCCACGTCAATCGGTATCGTGGCATCTTGTCGTACAGGTATAAACAGGTAGTTCGCAGATCGGGCGCGCCCTGTGTTAATTGATGGCCTGTGTAGCTTTTAATTAGGACAGAACTGCAAGGGATGTCCATCCTCGTATTTTACAGAGACTGACTGTGGTCTTCCTCTAATGAGAAAGAAAAAACTTCAGAATACAGTGTTACCACTTCTACATCATTAACGTGGGAATTACTTCCAGGAACATACAGTAGGTTCTATCTTGCTCTTAAGATATCGGGACTCATGCAGTGTTACCTCCGACACATAATAACTAAGATTTAAGTATATCTTATATATTTACTAAATCATGGTCCTCATGGATCAGGGAACGTGTATGCTTATTCGTTGGTCACCTGATCATTCGTAATGAAAACAAATTGCGATTGCTGATGACTGGCAGTGTACGAGTCGATTTCGTAAAGAAAGCTTCATATGAAAGCAAGATCTCGAAGTAAAAGTAATATGTTATAATTAATGTTCAGGACAGGAATTTCGGAATAACTCACTATTATATCCTATAAATAACCGATTATTTTAAACATATCTACAAAATGTTATGTTTT
This sequence comes from Periplaneta americana, assembly GCF_040183065.1. Classification (NCBI taxonomy): domain Eukaryota; kingdom Metazoa; phylum Arthropoda; class Insecta; order Blattodea; family Blattidae; genus Periplaneta; species Periplaneta americana. Next base: position 127,282,368 of record NC_091119.1, read on the forward strand.
CAAATTTTACTTCATTTAAAAAACGTTTCACATATTATTACAATTCTGTGGCTCTAAGGAAAAATATATGTCATTTCTTACAGTTTTTCAGGAGCGAGCACTTAAAGTTTGAGCGACTATATAAAATCATAGTAATTAATAATTATATAGTATAACAACGAGCTAGAGAGAAAAATAACAGAGATATGCATGCTATCTTTTGTCACAATAAAGATACCATCAGGATTAACAACTTGTCGTAAAATCTCACTAGGGCCTATATTATATTTAATTACATTCCATGGTATTCGTACATCGCTTCATACCTAGAATATGGAACATGCAAAAAATCTTAATACCCTATTATTATAATGTCTTAATTATAGTCACAGTCTAGTTGAAATATCAAAAGAATTTTACAATATAGTCTACTAGTACAACACAAAGGTTTAGTAGCAATACTCAATGCAAGATTTTGTTGAGACTTGAAAGCAATGTGAAAATAACGCTCAATGGGTTGCTAGCCATGGTAATAATATTGTAACAGATTAATTGATTTTGTGATATATAATCAACTCAAAATCATGAATACAATGTTTGAACATAAAGAAAGTCATAAATATACATGGGAAGCCAGGAATTCAAAATCTATCATCGATTATATCATATGTAGGAGAGAGTCGGGTAGTATCGGACAGTGCGTTTCTTTCATCTACCACCATATGATAGTACCTGAATGACATGGTTACGTTTCTCTATGCGACATCACAGAAACGTAACCATGTCAATCAGGTACTATCATCGTGTGGTAGATGAAAGAAACTCACTGTCCGATATTACCCGATGTCCGATACTACCCGACTCTCCCCTAATTTTCGTTTATCAGACATGGTTATGGATACCCGAGTTTTTAGAGGCCAGGAATTAGAAACGGATAATTATCTACTAATTAGCTCAGTACGTTTAAAATCAAGATGGTTGAGAAAGAAAACGCATATGAAAAATGATAATTTACTCTTCAAAGTCAGTTTACTTAGAGATTTTAGTATTGCTAATCTATACCGAAATAGAATGGATATTCTTGTAGATCAATTACCTCTACTTGATAATGTTGAAGATGAATAGTTGAATATGAAACAAATTTTAACACAAGCCGCCAAAGAAAGTTTGGGACGAAAAAGGCGTGGCTTAGAAACAAAGGATTGCGACAGTGGGAAGATGACATAAGCAAGATAATTGCAGATAAAAGACAAGCATACAATAAGTATATCTCAAGCAAGAAAGAAGAAGATCAAATTGATTATCGTAAGAAACGGGCAATCGCAAAGAGAGAAGTTCGAAAAAAAAAACATATTAGACAGAACTGGATAAATTTTGTGGCATATTTAGAAAATGATATTACTCGGCCTCAACCACAGACTTATAAACTTCTTAAGAAATTAAATTGTTAAGTTAAAGATAATCTAAAAATAAATGTTATTTCTCAGGACAATTGGTTACAGTATTTTCAACAACTATGGTCTACATCAACACAATCTCTCACGGTTCCATTTTCTGCTAATCCTTTAATGGTGTTAAATTCTATTGATGAACTACAAAGGGTCTTGGCTAAATTGAAAAACAACAAATCTCCAGGAGAAGATTTAATAAACAGTTAATTATTCAAATATGCTAGCCATAAATTTCTACAAAGATTTTTGAGATTTTAAAATTTGATGTGGGAAGGACAAGGAATTCCAGAAAGTTGGGCTAAATCTAGTGTAATCCCTATACATAAAAGAGTAATTTGAAAATTACAGATAATTACAGAGGAATAAGTTTATTGAACACAGAATATAAAATTTATGCAAATATTTTGAAAACCAAACTCAATAAGCATTACGACAATATTATCAGTGAAGAACAAAATGGTTTTCGTCGAGGAAGATCCTGTTGTGATGGATATTTTGCATTGAAATTACTGGTTGAGAAACATAGAGAATTTAATCTAGAAACGCATATGGCATTCATTGACTTAAAAATTCTTTTGATAAAGTTAATCGGAATAAATTACTTCAGATTTTGGCAGATGATCAAGTGCCTCAACAGATTATACAAAATATTTACAACATATATGAAACAACCATCATAGTAATTCGAAGCAACAATAAACTTTCACAATGGCAATCCATTTATAGTGGAGTACGACAAGGCTGTGGCCTTTCACAACTTCTGTTTATTATATATATATATATATATATATATATATATATATATATATTCAAGATTGGCGATAGACACGCCATGGATTTATTCCAATTAATCGAAATTTACAGCTTGATGTTTTACGTTTTGCTTTACTTTTCGCTGATGATCTAGTTCTCATAGCATCAACTGAAGATGATTTACAATATTCAGTACACAATTTAAATATGGTCAGTGAAAAATATAACTTAGAAATTAACATTGAAAAAACGAAAATCATGTCATTTTGTGGGAAGTTGCCTGTACCAAGTAAAATCTGTTTGAATAATAAAATAATAGAAAGAGTAAATACTTTCACTTACCTTGGCTATACACTAGCACCTTATGATGAAGTAGATATTGCTGAAAAATATGGAAATATAATAAAACAATGGGAATCATTAATAAAATCATAAAACCTTCACTAGTACAAAGGCACACAAGAATAGGCTTGTATAAAACCTTAGCACAGCCAGTATTAAGCTATGGTTGTGAAGCGTGGACTGTGAAGAATAAAGATGTCAGCAGAATAACTGCAAGTGAGATGAGGTTCATGAGAGCAACAGCTGGATATACTCGCTGGGATCCTAAAAAAAAGAGGACATGATGCAAGAATTTCAAATAGAACCCATTATGCAGTTCATCAGCAAGTATCAACTTCAGTGGAAGGATCATCTCGAACGAATGAATCGATGCAGAATTTCAAAAGCACTGTTTCATTACCATCCTTATGGCAAAAGATCTCTAGGCCGTCCGCAGAAGAGATGGACTGAAAATTCTAGTTTGAGACCGTAACAGGCCACTCGGTCTAATACTTGTTAGGAAGACGACGACGACTTAATACAAGAAGCGTTGTTGAATGTAATAAATTCTCCTCCAGTTTAGAAGACATGAGAAATTAGGTATTTCTTTAATTCGACTCTAAATAATCTTATGTTTTAAGTTTGATTTTTTATATCCACAGGGGGGCTATTAAGCAATTTTACTGTCATATAACGCACTCCTTTTTGATAGAGCGATAGACTTGCCAATGGAGCATGAAAGTCATTTCTGACGCATAATTATGCTATTAACTGTTGAATTAGCTACAAAGTTTTCATGATTACATTAATGAAAAAGTATACTAACAATCCACGAGTATTATTTGTAGTTTTTTGAAAATGGTCCTACACTATTCCCCAGATTTGGTACCTACTATTATTCTAATTACTCTTTTTTGTAGTAGGAATATACTGTTACTATCTGCATAATTTCCCCAGAATATTATTCCAAAACTCATTATCGAGTGGCAGTATGCAAAGCATATTGTTTTCGCCAAAAATTGATACATCACTTTTTGCCTTGGAACCATAAAATTTAACATAGGAAAATTTGTGAATTAAAATTTCCCAGTCAGTTTCAAATCTGTATATTGAGAAGGGAAATCTTGGTTATTTGTGTGTGGGGAACTAGCACTAGACTCTCAGAACTGCGATCCCCATAACGGAGCTGACACTATCAGGAATGAGATATCATGGTGAAGCTGACACTATCAGGACTAAGATCCCATGGTGAAGCTGACACTATCAGAACTAAGATCCCATGGTAGAGCTGACGCTATCAGGACTACGATCCCATGGCAGAGCTGAACAGTATCAGGACTAAGATCCCATGGTGGAGCTGACACTATCAAGACTAAGATCCCATGGTGAAGCTGACACTATCAGGACTAAGATCCCACGGTAGAGCTGACGCTATCAGGACTACGATCTCATGACAGAGCTGACGCTATCAGGACTACGATCTCATGACAGAGCTGAACAGTGTCAGGACTAAGATCCCATGGTGAAGCTCACACTATTAGGACTAAGATCCCATGGTGAAGCTGACACTATCAAGACTGAGATCCCATGGCGAAGCTGACACTATCAGGACTAAGATCCCATGGTGAAGCTGACACTATCAAGACGAAGATCCCATGGTGAAGCTGACACTATCAGGACTAAGATCCCATGGTGAAGCTGACACTATCAGGACTAAGATCCCATGGTAGAGCTGACGCTATCAGGACTACGATCCCATGGCAGAGCTGAACAGTATCAGGACTAAGATCCCATGGTGAAGCTGACACTATCAGGACTAAGATCCCATGGTGAAGCTGACATTATCAGGACTAAGATCCCATGGTAGAGCTGACACTATCAGGACTAAGATCCCATGACAGAGCTGAACATTATTAGGACTAAGATCCCATGGTGAAGTTGACACTATCAGGACTAAGATCCCATGACAGAGCTGAACATTATCAAGACTAAGATCCCATGGCGGAGTTGACATTATCAGGACTAAGATCCATGTCGGAACTGACACTATCAGGACTAAGATCCCAAGGTGGAGCTGACACTATCAGGACTAAGAACTCATGGCAGAGCTGACACTATCAGGACTAAGATTTCATGGCGGAGCTGACACTATCAGGACTAAGATCCATGTTGGAACTGACACTATCAGGACTAAGATCCCATGGCAGAGCTGACACTATCAGGACTAAGATCCACGTCGGAACTGACACTATCAGGACTAAAATCCCATGGTGGAACTGATACTATCAGAATTGAAATCTCATGGCGGAGCTGACACTATCAGGATTGAGATCCCATGTCGAAGCTTTCTTCTATAAGATATTAGAGTTAAGTGTGACGGAGAGTGACAAACGTAGGAATACAGTACCGGTACGTAATTACATAATTTATAACAGTTTAACGTTATAACAGTGAGACTGTACTGATTTAAAAAAGTCATTCTTCTTGTAATACCTTTAGATGTCTCTAATAAATACAGAGCTCCTACAAAAGACCTTACCAGTTTCGAATACATATAATTTACGTTCTAAGAACCTAAGATGCATGAAAATAGCACCAATGGAAAGAGAAACTAAAAAAATTTAGTTGTGCAACACTGATTTCCTAGTTGGTAACACTGTCTCCTAATAATGCATATAAACAAATTTTTCCATTGTTGAGACGAAATGGCTGCTATAGAGGACAGAAAAGCTTGATTTTCATGTGAATCAGTCGGTTATTAATGTGCAACGGTATTACTGAATAACGTTTGGTGCAGATCCACCCAGTGGGCCTACAATTCGTAAATGGTATACTGATTTTAAGGCAAGATTCTTCGCAAGCGGTTGTAATTTCATCCGTACCGAGTACAGTTGCTGCAAGCCCTTAAACCAGAGGACAAAGTGGTACGGAAAAATTTCTGCATAAGTATGCAGACTTTAATTGAAAACGATGATGAAATTATTCGTTCCGTGGTGTTTTCTGACGAAGCTACTTTTCATCTTTCTGGTAAGGTGAACAGACATAACCTCAGAATCTGAGAGGTCGGAAAATCCGCTACGTAGAACTTGGTTATAGGCTTGATGTGTGCCGTGTAACCAAGGGGGGATACATTGAACATCTTTAAGGTAAGGAACTAAACCTTTTGAGTTTCTCTTTCCATTGGTACTATTTTCAAGCACCTTAGATTGATAGAACGTAAATTACAAGTGTTCGAATCCGGAAAGGTATTTTTTAGGAGCCCTGTACTGAAAATCAAACATTTCCAATTTGGAGCAGATTCGACTTCTCTACATCGATAGATCTGGAAAATCTGTTTACAGATCTGTAACGAATATACGCCTTCATTCATTCGTTACATGCGTCGTTTGTTCTGTCACGATCTGAGCTTCTGATTATCGATTATATCTCCCAGACATACAGGTGGTTCCCAAATTTTTCTAGCCTTCCTACCACAATACTCATTAATCGCATCATGCTTTTCCTTTTCCTTTCAAATAGAACAAGTTCTGTGGAGATTCAGCTCCGGAGAATGATCCATATTGACGTTTAGTCTTTCCGATGCCTGTCAGCCGGAGCGGTGAATAAGTCACAAAAATTATCTCGCACTTTAAATTTTTCCCATAAAAGAAGTTATTAATTTGAAAGGTATCCGTGGTAATAAACACAAAATTATAATTCATTCACTCATAGTATTCTGGTCAAGGGCATATCTTCCACTGCAAATCCAGCTTTCTCCAATTTTTCCTAGTTTCTGCTTTCCTATTTATCTCCGAATATGATCCATATAACATTAATTCATTTAGTGTTCTTCCCAAGGGAAGGTCTTTCACTGCAAATCCAACTTCCTCCAATCTTTTCTATTTTCTGCCTTCCTCTTTATCGCCGTATATGATTCATATATATTAATGTCGTCTATCATCTAATATATTCTTTTGCCCCGAACTCTTTTCCCGTTCACCATTCCTTCCAATGCATCCTTCAGTGGGCAGTTTCTTCTCAGCCAGTGTCCCAACCAGTTCCTTTTTCTCTCCCTGATCAGTTTCTGCATCAATCTTCCTTCACCCACTCTTTCCAACACAGTTTCATTTCTTATTCTGTCTGTCCATTTCAGAGTCCAGTCCTCTCCATATCCAAATGCTTCTAGTTGCTTCTCTTCACTTTGTCGTAATGTCCATATTTCCGCCCCATATAATGCCACACTTCATACAAAACACTTCACTAGTCTCTTTCTTAGTTTTTTCCAGACTCTCGCACAAGATGTTCCTTTTTCTATTAAAAGCTTTCTTGACCATAGCTATCCTTTTGATTTCTTGGCAACAGCTCAAAATTATCATTCTTTCTATAAAAATAAATGTGTAATTAAAATATTTTACAGTATCATGTAACTGAAATTAGTCCCTTAATAATAAGTTGGTAATTTAAGGCGTTTCCGTAATAAAAAAATACTTATAAAAATGTTCCTATAGCAATGCATTTTATATAATTGAACTTGTGTCCACAAGAATAATTCCGCAATATATTTTTTTTCCATAATATGAATTTTGTACATAAAATTATTTCCCTAAAGGACAACATATACGCTAAGACATACTTGGAGGTAAGTCTGTGATCCACAGAAAAGTCTCTTCTTGTATGGCGAAAAGTATAGCCTTGAGATAAATCTTCAGGGATGCTATTCATAGACATTTCGCTAGCCCGCGCTACGAGCGTGCTAAACTAGCCCCGGCTATCGACTGGTTACGTGTACGGGATTCATATCACATCATATCGCTAACACTGGTTTATGAATACGAAAAACGTTAGTTCGCTGATCATCCACCGGAAGCCCGCCCTAAGAATATCTATGAAGAAGGCCCCATATTTCTAGGACTGTTTGAAATTTTCCTTCTATTGCGCCCTCCAAATTGAGCAGCAGAAAAAGTGAGCATAGAAACGAACGATACTAGGAGCATCTGGTCGAGATTTCATTGTTACGTTTCGCAGTTCTCTGTAGGGAAATGGCGGCAAGGTATGGAAGTTCAAATTTAAGGAACTATTCCCATGCATTTCTCTTAGAATAGGCCTATATAGAAATATGTAAATATTTCCCATGGAAAATCAAATGAGTTTTAAGAGCACTTATAACAGTAAAACTATAGATACGTATACTATTTAAAAATGGCGCTAAGGAATCACTTACAAATGAACGTATAGCCACAGAGGAATAGTATTTCTCGAGTGATCGCATTTCTGCATGGGAAATAACTTCAACGACCGATTTTTCTTCTTGGTGGACTATAAGTCTAGGAGGAAGTTTGAGCATATATTATGGGCAATCATCAAATTCAGACATACCACTAAGTCTTTACGTGTGTAGGACCCTTAATAATAAGTTGGTAATTTAAAGGATTTCCGTAGTAATAAATACTTAAAAAAATTATTGTTTCCATAGTAAGAAGTATATAATAGAAATTGTTTCCATACTTAATTACTTACAAATGGCTTTTAAGGAACCCGGATGTTCATTGCCGCTCTTGCATAAGCCCGCCATAGGTCCCTATCTGTGCAAGATTAATCCAGTCTCTATCATAATATCCCACCTCCCTCAAATCCATTTTAATATTATCCTCTCATCTACATCTCGGTCTCCCCAAAGGTTCTTTTTTCCTCCGACCTCCCAACTAACGCTCTATATGCATTTCTGGATTCGCCCATACGTGCTACATTCCCTGCCCATCTCAAACGTCTGGATTTAATGTTCCTAATTATGTCAGGTGAAGAATACAATGTCTACAGTTCTGCATTGTATAGGCCTAAATTTCTCCATTCTCCTGTAACTTCATCCCTCTTAGCCCCAAATATTTTCCTAAGAACCTTATTCTCAAACACCCTTAATCTCTGTTCCTCTCTCAGAGTGAGAGTCCAAGTTTCACAACCATACAGAACAACCGGTAATATAACTGTTTTATAAATTATAACTTTCAGATTTTTTGACAGCAGACTAGACGACAAAAACTTCTCAACCGAATAATAAGAGGCATTTCCCATAATATTTATTCTGCGTTTAATTTCCTCTCGAGTGTCATTTATATTTGTTACTGTTGCACCAAGATATTTGAATTTTTTAACTCTTCGAAGGATAATTCTCCAATTTTTATAGTTCCATTTCTTACAATATTTTGGTCACGAGACAAAATCATATACTTTGTCTTTGCGGGGTTTACTTCCAAACCTATCGCTTTACTTTCTTCAATCAAATTTCCGTGTTTTCCCTAATCGTTTGTGAATTTTCTCCTAACATATTCACGTCATCCGGATAGACAAGAAGCTGATGTAACCCGTTCAATTCCAAACCCACTCTGTTATCCTGAACTTTCCTAATGGCATATTCTAGAGCGAAGTTAAAAAGTAGTGGTGATAGTGCACCTTCTTGCTTTAGCCAGCAGTGAATTGGAAAAACATCAGACAGAAGCTGGCCTATACGGACTTAGGATAAAACTGCAAAATTGTTCTTTACGCAACTTATTATAATTGGCAATACATTCCAAGTTTTTCCATTTATATACGTACAATAATACAAATCATTACGTGTAAATGAAAGACTAAAACATCAGTTTTGCATGATCTATCAATTGTTGTTTAATATAGGTTTGGCTGTAACTAAATATATCTTTACATAATTTTTATACATAGAAATCCTTTCTCTGGTAATGAGTGTAAGGTAAAATTGTTTGCGTGATCTTGGGTCCTACGCATCCTGAAATTGTTTCCTTAGTAGGAGTGTGTGGGACGCCGGTGAGGTAGATCACCCTGCCCTCTAGCGTTACGCTATAAATTCAGCGGAAGTGGTGCCACGTATATTGCGAACGAGGGTGAATTGTGTCACGTGTGGATGCTGCGGAGAGCAAGACTCCTACTGGAGATATATTATGACGGTACTCTCGACACAAAAGTTTTATAGCCGTGATTCTCAGACCAGGTATCCCGTTCCCATGGCAACGACAGGGTGCCCCGGCTTGTTGGTCACGAGTGCAGGGTTTCTATGTGTATGTCAAGCTGAAGAATTGGATTCTTATTATATGTAATATGGAGCAACAACAAATTCCACAATTTGGGACATCTGGCCGAAATCTACGGGTGACCACTAGGATCCAGAATACACAGCAGAGGTTAAATGAAAAATACAATATGATTGCGGAGAGAATATAGAACAATGATAAATTTAAAAATAAAGTACAATTTGAGTTCGGAGAAACATGAGATGTAAATACATTGAAGAGTAATGAGATGAAGTGAAAAAAAAAACATACTATTATACAAGTGATTGTGTAAAATGGATAATGAATCTCTAAATACCATTAGACAAATTTTGTTAATGTTCTCATTAGAAAATTTAAGAGAAAGGAGAATGGTTTTGGTTAACTTAAATGAAGTTCCCCTAGCGCCAAAAAGAAGTCCTTTCACTTCCCATGTATTAATATTCATTTTGTATCTCTCACTGAAGTGAGGAATACATGGGTTGTAAATAAACTTCTTTTCATTGTTAACGTTGTTGGCTTGTTGATCATCCTTCTCGAAACGGACAGTGGGGTCAAGAATGAGGCTTCTTTGATTCCGGCGATCGATGGCTATAATGTCTGCACTTCTCGTTGACCCAGCCTCTATTCGAGTACTTCGATTAATATTGCAACACTTATGGCCGGTTTCTCCAAGTATTGTTAGAACATTTAACGAATGCTAAATTCTAAACAATTTCTTAAATATGTTTTTTTTTTTTCATGTCTTAAACATTACTCTGGCTTAACACAGTGTTAATTGTTTGTTAACTTTAAATGTAGGATTTCATGCAGTTAACTTATTTGACAGATAGTTAAATATGGCAGACGAGACAACCTGTTGTTCAAACAGAAGTTGTGAAAATAACTTAATATTTTATGTGTCTATTTATGAAATATTTAGTGAATGATAACATAATCTTCAGAAAACACTTTGGAAAGTTAATATAGGGAAGATAATCTTCAAAAGTGAACTTATTATCATATTGGCTGCTTATTTTGATGCTGAGCTGTTATACATTGAATATTTAGAAAATGTTGGATCTCAACGTGGCAAGGTAAATAGGAATGATGATTTATATACTATGCGTGATATTCAGTTTGTGACAATATAGATTTTCAAAGCAAGTAGATCTCTAAATTTTACAAGAAATTTAAAACCAAACTTGAATATATACTTGAAATAGACCACTTACTCTAATTCAGCATTTTCTATTTACTTTTGATTCTATAATATTGGCTCTTTTCAACTAACTTTAGCCAATATCAATAGTGTTTGAAAATACACAGAGTGTATTATTTTAAAGAGGTTTCAGCAAAAATTGCTTCTTTGAAAAGACATATGTTAGCATTAGTACTACATCCTTATTTTGTAATGATATAATAATAATAATAATAATAATAATAATAATAATAATAATAATAATAATAATAATAATAATTATTATTATTATTATTATTATTACATATTGTTTCATAGACTTATATTATTGCATAATGTATTTCGTAATTGCAAGTGTTACGCATTTACATTATTTATCCATTAACAATTTTTTATCTGCTTTATCTCTCCTTTTTATCCGAATTACACACCACGGCGGATAGGGGATGGAGATTAATTTCATCGTATGCTAGATACCTCACAAATTCTGGCGTTCCTGGTAGTGGGATCTGCGTAACGCAAAGCCACCACTGACAGTGAGACATTACAGAGCAATCATAAAACAACGGACGAACAACAAGTTCCATGGACGAAAGATTCCATTGCCCACTCTGCGAATAGAACTTCGGATCGGTTCGTTGGAAAGCTTATGCCCTATTCACACAGCCACAACAGCGGACTTACCGACTCACTAATAGTAATTTCAATTTTTATCCTCCTGAGTCCTGAGTCATTTGTTAATTTATTTTTAAAGTTCAACATAAATTCTACGCTTCATAAAAAGTCACTGACATGAGGAAAAATGCTAAAAAAATTCTGCAGGTTATAGTTGGGGCACAAATGCAGGTATATTACCTATACCTACTTTGGTTCTCTGCATATCATAATCATATATGAAGTATAGTATAATACTATATACCCTCAGAAGTCAGGAGATTAGTTTTTTCTTCAAGTTACAATCTATTCAGTTTTACCCAGGAGGTCTATCAAGAATATTGTTTTCAATAGTAATCTCACTAGGGGTTTTGATTTATTTGGAAAAAATCAAAACTCGAGTGGAATTTAAATTGACTATTACACGATTAGAAGAAAGTAGGTATATGAAGATTAGAAGAAATAAAGTACTCTAGTACAATAAAATAGATATTAATTGAGTTACTAAAATTCTATTTCACTAATGATAGGCCTACTTTCACCAACTCATTTGAACGGAGCCGCCATTTTCAGTCGACTATCTTTACGGGAAACAAATGACGATCGCAAAGCATATTTTATAATTCCGTAAAGAATTTGCAGTTTGAAATGTTGCTAGGGAAGTGATAAAAACAAACAAATGTTAGGGAAGTGATAACAAATAAACAAATGCTAGGGAAGTAATAAAATTGTGCGATAAGCAGCCATGATTGGTTGAAAGACGTCCTTTCGTACTGTTTTACTGGTCAAAATTAGTATGACGTAGTAAAAGTGTAATAGTCTAATTGAATACATAGCTTTCGTATTTCACGATACTTCCCAGAAAACATTCCGTTTAAAAATTTAAAATTTAATTCCTTATTTATTTGCATCCCACTCTACTAATTTCTTTTTAACATTATAGTAATATTGCAAATTTTCCGATTTTCCGAAACTACTGAATGTAAACAACAAAATTATCAACTCTAAACTCTTCAAAACTAAACCTAACGCAGATGTTTCTAAACAGGACGGCAATGAGAGTGATGTGTGGGTTGCGTGTTGATGACGTGCAAGGCGCGTGTGTGTCCATGGATTCTTGCAGTAAGACCTATGCTATTGTAAGAAAAAAATGTTCATGTGAAAAAGTAAATTAACAACATATGGTAAAGTACGAAAACCGTATTGTTATTATTGCATACACAAGACCTGAGACCTACCTCTTGAAGGAAGCATGAACTAAGAGCATCTGTCGAAAGTACAAGAACAATAGTAATGAGTAACAATGAATCTTGTTTTCGGTACTTGAAACCAATTGGATATAAAGTCCTTTCTATGGACAACTGGGTTAAGTTGTGCAGGATATCGCATACACTTGATATTGATTATGAATCCTTCCTAAGCAATATCAGTTTTCGTATTCCTGCTAAGGGTTTAAGATTTCATAAAATTTGTTGTAATAAAAATTATAAATCTCTCTCTCCGGTTTACAGGTGTATAAAATTTTAAAATTTGCGTGGATTAAACTTGGATCCATTTAATGTAGGTATAGTATATACTTTTTGGAGTTTTATGTCAGATATTAATATTGATGTCTTTTGTTTAAATATGTATTATAATATTATTCTCATCATCTTCTATATTATTTGTATTATATTCATTTATATGATTCCATCCTTTCATTTTCAATTATATTTTTTTTCATTATTTTAAATAATTATTCGAATTTACTTTTATTGTAATTTATATCACTGTTAATGTTTTTGTAATGAATTGTCTTGTGCTGAACTGTTAATGGCTCCTGGCTGTTGTACGGCACATTAAATATTAGTAAGTAGGTAAGTAAATAATAAATAAATAAATATATATATATATATAAAATGCATTATTATTATTATTATTATTATTATTATTATTATTATTATTTACACTGATTTCACCTACAATAAGTTCACTATCCCACCGAAGTTTAACAACTTCTGCCACTCAGATCATCGTTAAATAGAGCAATAAATATTGCAAAGCAATAGCGTCGCAATTCGAACATAAATTGTGGAGTGTGGATTGACATAGGCCACTCACGCACGTGCTGGCGGCAGTACATAAATTGTTGGTCCCAGTCACCTGCACTCTAAATCACTTGCCATCTCCAAACACTTTTCAGCGGGTCGAAAGTTTTTTGTCCCGAGTTTGGTTCTTGTTTCTTTTTTCTTTGTCTTGGACTTGAAGCCAGGAATCTCGAATATCCAGCCAATAGACAAACACTACTAAAACACTTGCGCACACCAAAATAAAATATATTGCTTTATACACCGGACGGAACTTTCGGTGATACAAGTTGTGCCGTAAGCTAAGCTACGCAGGGAAGTCACATCTTGTTCCTGGGGTTATTTTGAATAATTCTCCTTCGATATCTATAAATCACTTACATTTTAATTAATTTACAATGTTGACAAAGAATCCGTATATCTAACGCTTCACCATGACAATATGACTACAAAAAGGTGTTTATTATTAAAGAAGAAGAATACAATAAATTTTTAATCGTAACATTGTGCATACACGTACCAGTTTACAGTAAATAATTAATTTAATAGCTGCTAGAGAATCTAGTGAAGAAAATAATAAACGGCCCATAATTAATCTTACCATATGTCCCGTAAAAAACGGCACTGTCTCCATTTTTGGCCTAGATGTACGGCATCTCTGTAAATTTTGTCGAGACGCGCAAAAGTCCCTTATTTTAACTAAATTTATTTTTTATAATTTAAAAGTGAATAATTTTTCTAACTGATGTCTATTTCAAATGGAGGGGCTGGGTGCAAGAAGGGCATTTTAGAGGATGTGCCATTTTTAAGCAAAACGCTTTATTGTGTTCTCTGATCTGTTATGCATATGATCACCAAGTTGTAGTTCAATACTGTGACCATAGAGGTCAGAAGTACCCAAAATGTAAAGGCGTGCATAGATCACATTATTACGGTTTTTTCAACATCAATTTTCTCAAAACTTGCATTTGAGAGAAGTGTCTTTTTTGCACCCAACCCCTCAATTAATGTTGAAAATCTTTGTTTGATTTGTATAAATATTTTAAATCATTCATGTACGACTGTTTTTCGGATACTAACTACATTAATCAATTTAATGTTTAAGGAAATATATTTTTGTATAATTTTTAGATGAATTGTTTGGCATGTTTTTATAAAAAAAATTACCATCCTTAGTTATTACACATAATATTTAATAGAAGATTGCTATGGTGAAGCAAACATTAATGAAATATGTGCAAAGGGCACTTATAGACAAAATGGCAAGTGCAAAGTGCTTTGAAGTGACTTAAATAAATTTTTCATGAATAAACATTATTTAAAGGCAATGTGTCCTTTCTTTTGTTAACTTCCTTGTTTCAATATTATTTTAATACATTTTTCAGTAACTTCTGTCTTCAATTTAATTACAAAAAACATCGATAGTAAAAGTGTCCCTATTTTCATGGTGAATTTATGGCAGGCTTACCCATAATATCAAAACAGAAAGTGTTACAACGTGATGATGCTGCGAAATATGAACGCACAAAACATCGGAAACATAATTATTACTCGTTGCACGAAAGATTGCCGGCGGCCAGTAAGCGAACTAAAGCATAGACACTGGATCGTATCGTAGAACGCAGCGCCAATGCTTCTCTCGAAATCGGCAATAATTCGTGCAACGAGTTATACATGATAGAATTTGTTTGCGAAAACAAATGACTTCAAATCTTGGTTGGGGGCTGTATTCAAGACTCCTTGTAAACTGAGTAATGATTCCATGAGAGCAAATATTTATGCTATACGCAACCACATGAAATCAAACACGCAGCCATCACATCAATATTGTTAACAAATTTCTCATTTATAAATTTGAAGAGAGTTCACTGAGCACAATAACATAAATATATAGTAAATACAGAGTGTATGTAATAATATATGCAAATATACTAAATACAAAAGTACAAGTGCATTAGATTTGAATTTTGAACTCAATTAGCTTAAGAAAATACAAAACAATTAAACAATTAATCTAATTTGTTTCCTAAGTCTATGTGTGATCTAATTAATACATTATATATTCTGAGTCCAAAATTTCTGCTGTGTTTTAATCCACCAGTTGTATGGCATTTGGGTGTGTTTAGAAAAGTCTGTAGTTTTGTCTCTTATAGTATTCATGAGGATCAAATTTAAATTTATTGTAATTTTTCTGAAAATAAATCAGCAATATTTGTTTATAAATTTGTTATAGATTTGATACACCAAATTTCTGAAAAATTAATTTTGTTGGGTAATCTAAAGGTGAAACTTCAGATGTTTAGGTTTTTTCATGCACAAAAACAGGCCTAAGTTCAGTGAAAAAAAAAATTAAGAAAATATATTACAAAATAATAGCTACTTTTATATCTGTTGTTCATAATTCAATACTACATTAAATACATCATAAAATGGTTGTTCTCATAAATAAGGGAAACAAATTATCGCACAGAGTAAATGTCGTTTTATTTAATTTTATTTTTGTCATAACACAAAATATCATAATTTAGAAGTGCTTGTACCATAATGAGTGGCTGATAGGTTGGCATCACTGCATGGACTAGCGACAAAATCACAGGCCTTCAAATCACAACCACTACTAATCGAAATTCTATGGGAATAAAACCGAATAGAGAGTGTTAATAAACTGACTAACAGTTAAAATTAAAATAATTGTCAAAAAAATTGAGCATCAATATGAACTCAGCAGTTTTGTATGGAATGTACTAGGAATGGGATGTAGTCAGTGCACGTGGATTATCTGCTGTCCATTATCAACAATATTGTGATTCCACCTTTGAATTAAAGTGCGGGCTTCACTGTCCACAGCATTCGAGATAACCTGTTCAATTTCCATCTGAGCTAATACACGTAATGAAAAGTTGCATCCTTTTTTTTCATAATCTCCTTCCTTCAATTCAAACACCATTGGCAATTTACAAGAGTACATTTTCATTATGTTCTTGTAAATTTTTCAAAGCTATGCTGTATGGCAATTGCAAGCCTTTGCTTCACGTAGGTTTTGGCTTTCACGAGTAACACTAATGCGATGATGATGATGATGATGATGATGATGATGACGATGATAATCATGATCATTAAGGAAGAGTAGGTGGTGTAGTGGTGGTGATGGTGGTGATTATGGCGGTGACAACGAAATTTTTAACACATCAATAAGTTTTGATGAATAAACTTCATAAATAGTAATAGGTATGCGTTACAAGAACGGTATGTTGAAGTTTTCATGTTCGAGGAAAAGTTTGAAAAAGCGAAACGTAGTTGAGCTTTTTTAATTTCCGAGAAATGAAAGAAAACATACCGCTCGTGTATCGTACATTATTTTGTGCGAAGATCGTTTATTGCATACCTGAAAGAGGAATTTCTAATTAGTTGCAATGAAATCTCCATCTTGGTTTCTGTTCAATGACGGCAAATTTGCAAAACAACAATATCTATCTTCAACATTGTTGCTTTAAAATGTTTTCTGTGTTAACTATACTCCAGCAGGCCGTGATATACGTCTGTCTTTTTTTTTCCCCAGTCTATAAATGCGAACTTAAAACAAACGGTAAGGTTATGTAATGATTTCTTTTTCATTTTAATATTTTAACAATATTATTTATATAACATATTGCAGTAATAACATCGGCAACTACTAATATTGGTGTACCGCAAGGTGCTATTTTAGGACCGATATTATTAATTATTTATGTAAATGACTTACCCTATATAATTGATGGCAAATACATAAAGTCATATTTATATGCGGATGATCTTGCTATAACAATTACTGGATATGATAGATTGAAAATTATTAATGATCTTGATGCAATCAACCGAAAAATAGAAGATTGGTGTTCAGCTAATTCTCTTTGCTTAAACAAAGAGAAGATACAGAACTTAGAGTTTTCCTTAAACAATAGAATCAATTGTAAAGAATCTGTCAAATTTTTAGGAGTGCATATACAATCTACACTTAAATGGGACTGTCATATTGACATACTATCTAAGAAACTCAACAAAGGTATTTCTATGTTAAGGAAATTAAAAACACATGTTAGCGTTGAAGTGCTATAATCCGTATACTATGCTTATATCCATAGCCATCTGACGTATGGAATAATAGTTTGGGGTAATGATCCTAAAATAATAAAGTTATTGAAACTACAAAAGAGGGCAGTAAGAATAATTTGTAATGTTGATAACCGTACACATTTTAAACCTTTATTTCGGAGACTTGAAATTTTAACTGTACCGTCTTTGTATATTTTAAGTTGTTTAATGTATGTATAAACAAATATTAATAATTTTACTACAAATAGCTCAGTACATAGCTATTGTACAAGGCATAAAAATGATTTAAGCAAAGGACAATGTAACTGCACTACTACTAATAGCAGCTTTGTAGAGATTTGTAAAAAGTTATATAATGTTTTACCCGGCAATATTAGACATTTAAGCTTGAGGCTTTTTAAGAAAGAAATTAAAAATAAATTAATAGACTTGTCATTATATAATATTGGTGAGTATTTTAACTCTATATAGTTGTATAACTTTTAGGGAGAATTGTCCATATGATATTATATAATGTAATTATTTCATTGTATGTAACTTATGAACTTATTGCTTGCTTGTAAATCATGACATTTTCCTAAGCTGCATTGTACAGTCTTTGGAATGAAATGTTAAAAACAAAAGTTTAATTTTGCCGGTCAAGGAGATTTTAGAAATGGAAAATATCTTTGACATCTAATTCTGCACATTGAAATTAATTGTTACATTTGTGCAGTTATTCAGAGTCACTTTAGTGGAGTTGTAGAGTTTACTTAATTGTTGCAAATATTTAAAAACAATAATTAACAGTGCAGTTTAGGTGAAATTGCAGTGGAAAGTTTCCAATTTATAATTATTACTATATTGAACGTCTCTAAAAATAATATGTTAAAAGCCTAAAGCAGTAAAATCAATATGTCACTTAAGCGGTAAGAAGAGGGAAATTGTTGTGTGTGTTAGATTGGGAATACTGAATGTGGAATTTTAGACTTTCCGCGGATTGGTTTTGTGCGGAAACCAAGCAAATACGCACGATCTCGCACAAAATATGGTTACTTCATGAGAGAGACATACAGACGTAACTATAACATTAAGGGGTTAGGTACAGCTTACAGCAGTAAAATTCTGGAAATATTGAACATTTTTTTTCCTCCATTAGCTACTGTATTTTGTACAATAATGAAAATTGATATGTGTAAAACACTGTCCTTCTGCTATATGAAAAAATATTTTTACGATTTAAAAAAGTTATTTACATTTTTTTTTTCAAAATTAATTTCACTGTGCAGTGATGAAGCATTTCTCCGTAACTCAAAAACTATCCAACATTCTGTGATGAAATTCGTTGTGTGTATTTATGCATGTTATATCTACAACATGGTGCAAGATCACTTCTCTAACTTTGATAGGTTGTGTGATAAAACATAAATTCATTTAAAAATGGTCAACTATCAGTACTTTCTTCTAACACAAAATAAAAAAAATATATTATTTATTAAGGAATGTAGTAGAAAGAGCGTGATATTGTGAACATGAGTTTCAGTAATAAAATAAAAGAGAGAGAACATGAAAAAGTTAACACGTTTATGATTTATGAGGGAAACCCTTCATCACTGCACAGTGAACTGCAGCCATTTTGAATTTGTAAAAAATGATATAAATAATTTTTTTTTTAATCTTAAAAATATTTTTTTAATATAGCAGAAGGACAGTGTTTTACACACAATAATTTTCATTATTGTAATGCAGGAAAAAAATGTTGAATATTCCCAAAAATTTTTACTGCTGTAAGCTGTACCTTAATTCTATTCTACATATATCTAAATTGTGACTTCTGCCCTTTTAACATCCACGGATTCAAATATTGTAAATTTGCCTTTAAAACTCGTGGATGCATAATTCCAGGTTCCTGCTTTTCCAGTTCTGGAGATGTGGGTAAGTAACGACTGAGACGCTTCGAACTGGCGTGGCCGCTCGTCTGACGAGAGTTTTATGACGAGATAACTTGGGTTTGATTCTTTATAGGCCCTTCGTCAGCGCTACCTTACAAGAAATTCGTACCAAAACGGCGAAGATTGTCAGATAAGTCGGTGGGACAAAGTTTAACGAATATTTCATACTAAACCTGTCAGTGTTGGCTTAGAATTCTTGTACAGGGAGGCTAGAATGTGTCGAAGAATCCAGAAGTCTTATAACAAGATATGAAATCTGAGTTTTAACAAAATAACGCAGCCGTCTTCTGTTTTTCTTCTCCTCTTACGTATTTATTAATAATGAAACAGCTGAATGTTTTATTTTTCGAGGTGCTGTTTTGTGTTGAAAGCAATTTTAAGTTCCTTTGTTTCTTCGTCGGCTATTTTTTTTGTAGGTTAGCAAGATATCTGATTTATCAAAACAGTAAAAAAAATATTTTTTATGCTCTGAAAGAGTTAAAGAAAAACTGAACTTAAAGTGAATTTTAGAACTTAAGAACATAAAGCGAAAAATTAAACAGAATAACCTACATGAGTCGTAACTCACAGTATAAAAAAAAATGGAAATACTGGGACAGAAAACCTGTCCTACAGTACTTCATGTGTGGAATACAATGTTAGGTTATTTCATTCTAAACTTGTAGATATCATATTTAAAATAACTCTGCCAAATGGTAATTAGTGAGATATAAGTTTTTGCTTAATTACCAAAAAAACTATTTTTTTTTTATATTTTGCGTTATGATTCTAGAGAACTTTCATACAGAAGAAATAGCAAATAGTTTCATAGAGCCTCCAAATACGTCCATTCGAGAAGAAAATACTGTGCGAAAGAATGACCAGTAGTAGCCTATTGGCTGAAACCCTCTTATTCTTTATGTGCCTCAAATCTAAGGGTCGTATTCATAAACGACACTTTGGATCAAATATTGACTTTGGAAAGTATGAAGTCATCATTTTCCAATTCACAGTCGACACTTTGACGAAAGTAAACTTCAATAGTGACTTTACTTTGAAGTCGCCGGAAATCTAGACTTTGACTGTCGTTCGTGGACATAAGGAAAATTTCTGATATTATGGGTATTATTGAATTTTCCGAGAATAGTGATAACATCCAGGAAATTATTAAAGCTGCCCATGTTCCTCGGCGTATTGTTAGAGATGCCCAAAACCTTACTGAATTTTATAGAGATAATGAATTCAAATCAAGATACAGATTTGATAAATATACCGTATTAGATATTCATGTTATTTTTAACATGCACTGATGATGAATAATAAAATAATCAAAAAGATTACACGTTCCATCAATAATACTTCTTATTTAATTTCGATATTGTTCTACAGGTAACGATTAATGGATTACTATTGATTATATATATGAAGAGTCCACTGCCAGAATGATGGATGTCACTTTCTTGTCGAAAATGAACCAAGACTGTCAATGCATAGCTTAAGACATAATATAGAATGTACATAGAGAGTTATATGGCATTAACACTGATAGTCATTGTCCAGTAATGATCGGAAAACCACAGTTATGCTTTGAGCGCTAAGCAGTTCAAAGTTTCAATTGCTTCTCCTGCAAAATGTATTCCAAATGACATACATCATTCTTGCAGTGGACTCTTCATATATATAGATCTATTCTTTATAGGTGTCCACCGTTGCGACTGAGGGATTAGCGAGTCTAACTACGAACCCAGCGGTCCCGGGTTCGATTCCCGGTCAGGACGAGTTACCTGGGTGAGGTTTTTTTCGGGGTTTTCCCTCACTCTTATGGATGAATATCAGGTAACTTTATCAGGCTATTGGAACCCCACTCATCTTCGCCACTTCCTTTCCTCCCCCACCATCCTTTCCTTATCATCCCGTTTCTGGTTTTTCGGATCACTCTACAGGCGGCCTCCCGAAGCTACTGACTCTCTCGACCGGCCTCAGTGGAATGTAGTTAAACGATGTTGGATGGCTTCTGCAATGGCACCCGAGATGGACCTACTCGGGGGAGGAGTTTCGTCTCGGACCGACAGGGGGGCCTTGGGGAATTTTCCTAAACAGAAATGGTATATAGATTCTATCGGCTGTAGGGACCGGTCGTTAAGGGAGTCATGTGGTTAGGGCGGTGCGCGTAGGAGGTCTGTGGCATGCAACTCATTCCATATCGAGGGTTAGCGGAAAAGGTCGCAATGCTGGGCCATCCGTGCCATCCTCAGTTAAATTCCATTCCATTCTTTATAGGTACAGTACCTATACTAACTTGCTCCGCAGGAGAAATGGCAAGCAGAACGCGGGGACTTGAGGAATTGTGTTAGTATCAGTGCAGGTAGTGAGTCAATGACTTTGGCCGCATTGAAGATGGAGGGTGAAAGGGAACGAGAGAGGAGTTGTAATATTCCTGCGTGTTCAAACCAGGAGCTACACAGTACCAACTTTACTGCAGCTTGCTTCACTGCGGAGCCAGTTAGTATACGCACTGTACGTCTTCACCAGTTCTAGTAATATGTCCTTTCATAATCTGTCTGATCGCAGCTTCTTATCTTTCAAGTTTTCAGAATTACATTACAATGAAATAATTATATAATTCTGCAATAATGGCTAACAATCTCTTAACGTCTACCAATGTTCAACTGTTTCACTGATTTGTGACTCAAAAGATGGCTTTGATTGTGGTAATGCCTACTTTATTTTAACTAGCGATTAATTCAATTCGTTTAGAAGAAGTGATTGTAGTTGCCAACATCACAGGTCTACAAATTAAAATTTGTTGAGAGCTGTTTTAGATTTTAAAATTGATTCTGAATATTTCAGTGCCGCTGATTTAAAAAATAGCTTCCGCTTTTCTCCACCACATCAGTATTTTTTACAACTCAAGAATAACATATTCACATATTTTGTTTGAGAAATGTACATAGCTCAAGATTTACATAAGAGTTGCAAAGGAAATTGTGAGTTCTTTTATTACCCTATTTCACATTTTAATTCACTTTATATACAGCACATCAGTAGAATCTCGTTCGTTTGGTGAGGAATGTTTGTCTTTTGGATTTCCTCTTGTGTGATCGTACAATCCCTACACAGCAACCAGAAGTAATCCGCAATCATTGATGCATTCCATCGCCCTTGGTTTATTTAACGACGCTCGCAACAGCAGAGGTTATATCAGCGTCGCTGGTGTGCCGGAATTTTGTCCCGCAGGAGTTTTTTTACATGCCAGTAAATCTACTGACATGAGCCTGTCGCATTTAAACACATTTAAATGCCATCGAATTCGGGATCGAACACGCAACCTCGAGCATAGAAGGCCAGCTCTATACCAACTGCGCTACCGAGGGCGACCCCTTGGTATCTCCTTTCCATCTTCGAATATCCTGGTGGAACTTATCTCCTTGACTGCCCCCAGGTTGTCAGGAAATACACCCAAATGTGAAAAGAGAAAGTGTAATTAGACACATGTTGCACCCGAATCTTCTGTAGTATGTTCTTCACAATTTTAACATAATCAGGATGTGTATTGTTTCCTAGAAAATGTGCAACTTCTTCAAATGCATTCCAAGCATCTTTTTCTATAGGAGGCATATTAACTACCTCTCTTTTTAACTAGAGCTCTTATTTGCGGACATGTCCGTGGACATAAAATATTGAAGAGTTGTGAAAAATTAGCTGTAATTCATTGGTTTCTGAAATTTTTTCCTAGTCTTGATATGTTCTACAACATCATTCACATAGTGACGTACACACAAATACACAAGTATAACCATCATATCAAGTTTGTTACAGAATTTGTTGTGTCACAAGTATGCGATACGTAGGCTACAACTTTGCGAGAGGATCGCGTGGGTCAGTGCCTGTTTGATGGACGCTGCATGTTCGGATAGACCGTTTGTCGTCTCCCATTCTTTATAAGGCTGGGGCCTTTGATTTCTTTGTTTAGAGCCTGAGCTAGTAGCTTACAAGATTAGAGGTTTGTCCCCTGATACACGGCGACTGATACATGGACTTCCGGGTGATTCACGACTGTTGATTGGGTGCCCAAACCAGGTATCTTCGTGTCGCGTTACAACTGAGACTTCACTGAGCACCTTTAGTTATGCAGCAGAAAGAGGAGGCAGGTTATTTTAAGTATTGTGCTCAATTCACAAGAAACATGGTACGTTGTAATGTTTGAGCCGACTCTCCTTCCGAAATATTACCTGGGTTCTCAATGATACGATTTTCATTAAGGGAAGGTGTTTCAGTGTGTGGGTAAAAACAATCTAATTTTTTTCTTTTAAGCAATTCTGAATCTTTCTTTCCTGTACACGATTTACAAATTTTAGACTCGTAAATGCTCTAGAAATAGGTAAAAATGTATAAACATACACTCTTGCAATATAATATTACGCTCTTTTTTTTTTAGTGATATCAGCTTTTTGTCTGCTACCTTGTAACAAGCTGGGAATTCAACTAATACTGTATGAAGATGAAATTGAGAGTGAACATGGAAATAGAGATGACATTGTATTGTTTTGTATTTATTAACATTCCATGGTATTCGTACATTGCTTCACAGCTAGAATATGGAACATGTCAAAAAACTTAATACTACTATAATCTTAATTTATAGTCACAGTCTAGTTGAAATAACTTATACACAGAAGAGGTTTACAATATAGTCTACTAGTACAACACAAAGTTTTAGTATCAATTTCATCAAGCGTTTAACTCTCATTGAGAATTGTTGAATGTCATGAATTCACCTACAGAATAGAAGGCGCGAGAGTGAATATGAAATTGAGAATGTAGATAGAAATGGGAATAAAAGAGAAAATGAATACGAAAATACATATCAAATACAGAGCGAATATTGAAATGAAGATAAAATTGGGGATTGCAAGTATAAGGAGGGATGAAGTTCAGATTAATTGCGGAAATCGAAATGAAAATTGAAAATAGAATATAAATGAAACCGGAATTGTGAATTTTCAAGACCTAACATTCTAAATGTGCTAAGTGTCAATTTTTTTAATTTAATTTTATTAAATCTAAGGGAGGTAGATCCATATGAGAATATGAGGGGTTCACAAGCAGAGTGGACCAAGTCCATCTGGAATAGTTCTGAGATATTGAGTCTTAAAGTTCCTGGCTCACGCTTAGCAACCTTCACCTTCCATAGGAAATGCTGCCCTCTGTGGAGTAACAAATGAGTTATGGAATTTGTTTGTTATGGCAATGAAGAAACCTAAGTTTTCTTCATCCGAGATTGTATTAATCCACAAACTGATAACTAGGGGACTTGGTCCACTCTGGTGAGCCACTCATATCACATACTAAATTGTCTTTGTCGTAGCTCAACTGTAAGTGATTCATTCGTGAGTTAAAGGACGGTGTTGTAGGTATCTCAACATGCAATGTGTTCTTCATCAATTTTAAAAGTTGTTTTTGGCACCTAGCACATTTAGAACGTTAAGTCCTCAATTATTGAAAATGGAGATTAAAATAAGTTATATTAAAATACAAATAAATATCAAAATTGAGAATGAACGTTGAAACGAAGCTGGGAGTGAAATTCGAGTAGGTAGAACCGGGCTTCACAAATGCTCAAAATTGCACGCGCGCAAATAACCATGCAACGAAGTACAGCGTACTGCTGTGAGATATCCAAATACATCTTCCACGATTATTGCAGTAAGTCTAGAGGGTGGAACTAGACGGCGGAGCCTGAGTCGAAAGGTGACGCAGTTTAGCGATCGATCTTTTTTGTTCTGACTTTCAGAATAGTATTGTTTAGATAAATAAAAAAATACGTTTGATATGTTTGGTTAGGCTACATTAGATAAATAAAATCTTAGGTTGGCACAACATGTAAAGATAGTTGTATGGTATCTATCACTGAACGGAGCTTAACTTCGTTTACTTTAAGTTTTACTCAACTTGTATATGTGAACGATTTTTTTCTGTCCTCAAGTGTACAAAAACAAAATTGCGGTCTAGTCTTTCAGATGCTAATTCAAACCTTATTCTCAGGGTTTCTGTCTGTCTACTATTGCTCCTGATGTAACTGGTATCATAGCAGAAAAACAACGACGAAAGAAACATCACTAGACTACATTTTATGTTAAATGGTGTTATGTTTCTGTCAATAAAACGAAAAACATACAAGTTACTTCAACACACTTCCTATTAGATATTACTTAATAAAAACAAAAATTGTAAATAAATATGTAACTTACATTTATTTCGCCGTCACGTATACAGTTTTCACTGTCACCCCAGCGAATCGGGATTATAAAGAATGGACACTGAGCGAAATTTCCTGTATTTTGTTTCTCTGTGCGCCAGCGTATAATTCCACTTTCAAGCGCTAGAGGTTAGTGTAATCGAGCATACGCTAAGACAATAAATGAGAATAGAGTTAAGACATAGGATCCAAACATCACCTACCTTATTGCATAACCCAGTAACGCTTTCCTTCAAATGAATTCAAGTTAACGGCTTTTCCTTATTTCTCAGCGACAAACTAGTTGTAATAATAATATTTTATATTTCAGATATAACAAATTATATTATAAAATAATATAATATATTATAAAATTAAGTATCGAATTCGTTTAATATTTGTATATAATATAATATAGGTATATGTTTTACTTCTCGTAAGAGTTTCGTTTTTCCATTTTCAGCGCTATCACATCATTACATATTTTAATTGTTGTTGGGGTCAACGTCTCAACTCTCATTATAAAGGAACTCTAGAGTCTAGACATTACACTTAATGACGGATTTATTATTTTATGGATCCAATTTATTTTATTTGAGTACATAATGTACCTAGATGTATTAATTGTATGTGTTATATTTCCGCAGTGTCGACTGCTAGCTGGTGTGATGTCAGCGCCAACTCTAGGGAGAAAGCAGAATCTCACGCTTTAGCTGGCTTGAAGGTCATTGAAATCAGTCCGGCTACATCAAAGGTACCGACGCGAAGTGTCCATTCTTTATAATCCCTATTCGCTGGTCACCCCCTCGGTATTGCCTTGTTAATGCACGTGCAAAGTGCAACTGAAAACGAATTTTGAGTTAAATAAATAAGTACAACTGGAAAAGAAAATAAAGGTCAAACAGTACACCTAGTACAGTATGGTATAATTGGATGGGGAGGCATTACAAAAACTGCTCTTTTTCCTCTAATTATGTTGCAAAAATGTATAATCAAAATTTGTTTGAAAAGGCGACTGGATTATCCAACAAATTTGATCCATTCTGAATTGAATGTTTTTAGAATTGACCAAATTTATAAATACTCTTTAATGAAATTCTATCATAAAAATAGAACGAAATTTGTAGCTCAGCCACATGCTCATAATACGAGACGAAATGAAATTCTTAAATTAGTTGAACCTAAATATTTCACATCTGCTGCTTTACTACACAGTACAAATTATGGTCCACGGCTATATAATTCGATAATAAAATTTCATCCAGAATTGACTACTTTAAGCAATGAAATTTTCAGATCCATAATTAAAAAATTTATATGACAGACTTCCCTGTATATATATATTATGTACCATGTATTGTAAAACAAGTTTATTTCTATCCTAAGAGTATTTTTCTATTTTATCTTGGTTACTATATCAACATGACCTGCACTAATTATACTACTAATAATAATTTAATATTAATCCATCAATCTAAACATCGTCTCTTTTTTCACTCAGTTATTATTAGTATTATTATTTACTAATTTTATTACAATCTTTATGTGAGCTTTTCCTTAAGTATTTTGTCTACAAAGTAAGTGTATCTATGTAACGGAACTGTCCCCGAACACGAGCTTTGCTCTTTCGGCGTATTTTAATGTAACGTTTTTATGTATATGTCATTATTAAATAAATAAATAAATAAATAAATACCAAAAAAAAGTGAGAAAGAATATAAACACTGAAAGATAAGGGATGAAAGAAGAGAGAAGCTGAAGACAAAGACAAAATAGAGATGTAGGTGAAAATAGTAACTTTTTCGTGATGGTGATGATGCATAACGTAAGAAAATCGCGTCCAGGTGTGTTAGATATGGAATGCGGTTCTTTGTTAGTCCGTTGCCGTAAGACTGTGTACGTAATATCTATTTTTCTTTGTTTGCTATTCTCGCAGTTTGGTTATTTGAATATCGTGTGCGACAGACCCCGGACACAGTTTGGTGATGCTGGACAAGGTTAGGTTAGGTTAAGAGAGAGACAAAGAGAGAGAGCTTCGCTACCAATTATGTGACAAGACAACCAAGCACTCAGGTATTTCAGGTACAGCCCGGTGCACTCCACAATGCAGCTCAGAACGCATACAATAGGCTGCTATGCCTTCCGTATCGTTTTAAGACTGCAGAAACGCTCGAAATGGAAACCTAATCCTAGACATAGCTAAGAATGTTGCAAAAGCAAGATAATTTGGATATTACAAAGAAGAGTGCTAAAGTAAAAAAAAGAAGACTATTATATTTGTTCTTGAGTGTACTGTCGATTAGAGAAAACCATGGGATGTTGCCGTGGTAATAATTTTTATTTACTTTCTATCACTGAGACAGTTCATTCCAATATTGTTAACAGATTTTTAATGCTGTTCAGTTCCATTGTACATTCAAGCACATAGAATACTATATAGACATTATAATTCACGAAAATATTTATGAAACAGAAAATGAAATAAATTCACTACTGAAATTATATAACCAACCAACAACATGCATACACATACAAAGTCTACACAGTGATCTATTCAAGGGCAGATCTTTCACTGCAAACCCAGTAGGCCTATTCTCCAGTCTCTCCTATTTGCTGCCTTCCTTTTATCTCCGCATATGATCCATAAATCTTAATGTCGTCTATCATCTGATTTCTTCCGCCCCGAACTCTTTTCCAGTTCACCATTCCTTCCAGTGCATCCTTCAATAGGCAGTTTCTTCTGAGCGATAAATTTAAGATGGCGGATCTGTGAGTAGGTACGGTCCTGGAGCAGAGAATTGTGATCGGAAAATATACGTTTTGTGTGGTTAGCGAGTGAGGCTGTAGCAGTAGAGTGAGTAGTGGGTGTGGAAGTGTTGCTGGAAGTGTTAGTGGAGCTTATTCGACTCTAATAATTCGGAATTATCATAAATATAACTGCGACTTTGTCGAAACGCTGTCACTGCCTTCTCGATCGCCGCGGGTTTGTTCGGTAGGAAGACCGCTACAAGACCCAGTTGTATAACCGAAACACTCCTCCACCTATACAAAGCATTGGTTAGATCCCTATGCATACATCCCTCCATTTTCCTCGCACAAGCCCCTCCAACGACCCAATTGAAATTTGAAGCACGCGAAAGAAGAATTCTCCGCCAAATCTTCCACCTGCAGAGACGCAACAGAAATAACACAGTTTACACTACCACAAAAACAAATCCACTCTTCACACACCTAAACAACTTAAACAGGAAATACACACATTCGGCAGTAAATCGCGTATATACACAACACATCTTCGCAAATCCCCCGAACACAAACAACAGAACAACACTGAAGAAACACCTCTACAACTACCACCAGCCCCCACCACCAAACTAAAACACACAAACAAAACCGCAATCACTGTTGGAAATTTGAATACTGTCTGAGAGGACACACGACAGCAACAGAGAGGCAGATGAATAAAATAACACCACACCATGAAAGTCTCCATAACGATTCAGACGCTTCTGCCACCGGAAGGGGAAACTTAAAAAAAAAGAAATAAAATGTATGTATGTATGTATGTATGTATGTATGTATGCACAGTGTTCTGCCCAAGAGCAGGTCTTTAACTGCAAACCCAGCATTTCCCTTTCTTGCTTTCCTTTTAATCTCCCCATATAATACTTTAATGCTATCAACTGATATCTTTTACCCCGAACTCTTGTCCCGTTCACCATTCCTTAAGCATCCCAAATTAACAAATTAGGCCTACACCAAAATAATTAAAACAAAGAAAAAATAAAGTAAAAAATAAATTAAAATAAAATAAATAAAAAGCCAATCACCGCACTCACACACCTACTGGCACTTAAGCCAGAAATAGTGTATAAGTATGTAAATATATATTTATTGTTATTTATGTACAATGGCTGGAGAGGGCATCCTGCGCGTATAAGACCCTAAAACGGCCTCTGGCTCAAAGCCAGTAAAGTCAATAAACATCACATCTTCTGAGCTAGTGATCCAACCAATTCTTTTTTCTCTTCATCATTAGTTTCAGCATCATTCTTTCTTCAGCCACTTTTTCCAACACAGCTTCATTTCTTATTCTGTCTGTCTATTTCACACTCTTCATTCTTCGCCATATCCACATTTCAAATGCTTCTATTCGTTTCTATTCACTTCGACGTAATATCCAAGTTTCTGCCGCATATAAAAACACTCCACACAAAGCACTTTACTAGTCTCTTCCTTAGTTCTTTTCCCAGAGGTACACAGAAAATGTTTTTTTTTCTTTAAAAGCTTCCTTTATCATTACTATCCTTTGACTATCTGCCAGCAGCTCATGTTACTGCTTATAGTACACTCCAAATATTTGAAGCTGTCCACTTGCCCTACTGCTTCATATAGAATTCGCAAGTTTACCTTCTTTATTTTTCTTCCGACAACCATGGTCTTCATTCCATACTGCTCACAGTTGTCATTTAGCAAATCTTACGCACTTTATTCTTCTTCCTCCTACTATCACCCTTCCCATGTTCTGATATAGGTGATAAAGAGCATCCTTGTCGTACTTCTCTTCCTATTTCACTTCCTTCAGACATTTCTTCTCCTATCCTGACTTTGACTCATTGTTTCATATAAAGATTACTAAACAGCCTCCTCTCTTTCCAATCTACACCTATTTTCTTCAGGATACCTATCAGTTTCTTCCAATCCACTCTGCCAAACGCCTTTTCTAGTTTCAGAAATACTATAAAATACAATACTATAAATTATACACTTTTTTTATTTTTCTCGGGATATTGTGTATCCTAGTTGGCATAACTTGTAACAAGAGAACAGCAAATCATAACACACTACTGTCATCTCGAGGAATATTTGTAATACATTTCGAAGATAGTTTAGTATTTTAGTAAGTCAATAACTATTTTATTATATTATAGTACTTTATTTCTTCTAATCTTTATATACTTCCTCTAATTATGTAATAGCTAAAGATAGGAATTTACCCACAAGGACTAGGTTAGGTATTGCAAAGAGAGTTCGTTGTTGAAAGAGTGAGAGTAGCTAGCAATGCAGCTACATGTTAGGAAACTCCGCCGTTGTATAATCAGGGTGAGACTGTAGCTTTATGTGGTTAACCAATCAACGAATCGCAGTGGAACGTAAACAAACCAACTGCCGGAGCAAAACGCTGAACCCTACGCCCGGGAAATGCTTCCCCATTTAATTGCTGCGATACAAACCACATTTCAGTTGTAACCTGGCCATACCTCAGACTTCACGTCATTCATGACGTAACGATAGTCTA
This sequence comes from Periplaneta americana, assembly GCF_040183065.1. Taxonomy (NCBI): domain Eukaryota; kingdom Metazoa; phylum Arthropoda; class Insecta; order Blattodea; family Blattidae; genus Periplaneta; species Periplaneta americana. The sequence goes on from NC_091119.1 coordinate 127,313,348, forward strand.
AGTACAACTAACCTAATATCTTCATGTTGTGGTATAAATTCCTACCTTCAGTAATAACCAATTAAATCACACTCGAATTTTGATTTTCTCTAGATAAACCAAAACCTCTAGTGAGATTACTGTAGATCAGTGGTCGTCAGCATGCCCTGAAATGGGTAAAGGGTAAGGAATGTCTCGGAATATGCACAGTCGTGCAGCAGGAAGAGGGAGAAAGCATCCGCCAGCAGCCACGGATGCACGTGGATAAGAGAGGGTGCACTGTGCTGATGACCGCTGCTGTAAATAATCACAGATTGCATTCACTACAACGTAAAACTTCGCACTTGCTATGGATATGGATGACTGACCGACTGTGAATTAGTTGCAAAAAATGAAGCGGTGTGTCCTTGATGCAACCAGGCTGGAGAATCACTAACCTCACACCATATTAATATTTTCCTCAGGAGACAATAACTAATTATTTTAAAGTTAGACACACATCAAATATTGTTGTGACAATTTAGATTAGATCAGTAAAGTTATCAGACAAATTATATTCGTCAACCTTTTATTTAATCAGTACTGTTAAGGCAAAACAAGCATAAAACTGACTTCGTACTGGATTCAGTATTGACGCATCCATGATTACACGATTTACTATTTCTTTTTGATACGCTGATCTAATGAGAAGAGTAAAGGTGCATTACATGTGAGCTCTTGAAGCTATTAGCAATGGAGCGAAGGAAGCAAGAATTTGCTCAGGTGGAATTTTTTCCATTGCGGAAAATGTTCGTTCTTACATCAAGTGTGTATCAGAGCAATATCTTTACGATGAGTGTACAGTTCAGCCTTGGTTTTTCTGAACCGACGAATGCGACGTGCGAGATGCGAGGCCCGCCTCGCACAAATCCGGACTACACGAGAGATAGTGAGTGGTTTCTATAACTGTGACGTAAGAGATCTGCGTATCTCGTAGTTACAGAAACCATTCACTATCTCTCATGTAGTCCGGATTGTGCGAGGCGGGCCTCGCAACTCGCATGCTTCGGTTCAGAAAAACCAAAGGTTTATCTTTCAGTAATGCGTAGAAGCAGGAGCAGAATATATCATATCTCTTTCCTTCATGTAAAATATTGGGCTTTTCGCTAATCTAGATCTAAAATATAATTTAGCCCAACTATTCAAAACTGTTCTCTGATCAATAATGCAAACTTGTACGAGTCCCCAAATGTTTACTTATCCTCTTCAGACCTGTTTATGCTATATATCATTTTCTCTTATTTTTTGCAGTAGTTCTTGGATACTTTTGCAATTTTTGAAAAATTCAATGTGATAGAAATGAAGAATATCGCTTTTACAACATTTCTATACCAGAATTATATATTAAAAATTTGGGCTCCCAAGAGTCAATTACATTTGTGTTCTGTGGTGAATTTTGAAGTGTAAAATTTTGCAATACCTCCTTTGATTAAATGTTTGACAAGAAATCTTGTGGCACAGTGTACAAACTTTGCAAAAACCAAGTTGGAGGCTCTGGGCCTACCACTCGTCGATTCCCTTACAATTATTGAAGACGTTCTAAAGTCTTTAGGATCTGCCTATGTGGATGTGGGTACATCAGCTAAAGATAAACTAGAGAAAGTCACTCATGGATAAAAATACTAATTTGTGGCGAAAATGTCTAAGGCACAGAATTTTTTCTCACTGTATCTCAAATTTCGTCACTTAAATTTACACCTGTCACTTATTGTAACGTAGGAAAGTAATCTTCTATGTACAACAAATAATTTTTACAGATAAATTTGACTACTGAAAATTTGGAAAGATTGTTAGCAGTACATTTTGCTATTTCGAAATAAAACTTTAGTTACAATTTATAGTGCATATTTTTAGTGTTTTTTCTTAATTTTGCATGTTTTAAAATATAATAGATGAAAATTCTGTCCCTAGTTTTAAGACATAAGTATGTCGGCAGGATTATTAACAGTTCACTGTCATTTCAATGGACATAAAAATTCCTAGGATCACGGAAGATTCTGTGTGTAGGACTATGTGTTGTGGCAAGAATGATGCAACTTCTTCATACATTCTCTTCCAATAATTAAAATGGGTGGAGCCAGGCGAAGGTATCTTGGAAACTTCTGAGGATTTGAAATGAATTAAACCAACCAAATTATGTAAATTCATACTTCATTGCTAGAGGCGTATATAATTCCTGCCAATGGAGCACAGAATACAGAATGTCCCAAATTGATGTATACACTCTTTGAAATACTATTTCACAGCAAATAAATGAGATAGAAATATAATTTTTGCGGTTTATGATTAAGAAGGCAGTGGAAAGCATGGAAACATGTTCATCTGTTTATAAACAAACATGGCGGTGCAATTATCGTTCGATGAACGTAAGTGGATACTGAAATGTTATTGGAAAGTGGAGAATGTTGATGTTCAATGACAATGGAGGATTGAATTTGGAACACAACCACCAACAAGGTTAACTATCACAAGGATCCAAGACAAGTTTGAAGTCGACGGAACGGAACGGTGCAAGATGTGTTGAATGGGCAGTGCGAAAGAAAGAGAAGTTCTACTGATAACGAGTGTGTTGATGCAGTCATGCAGGCTTTTGCAATGTTCTCGTGAGATTAGTATCAGGAAATCCAGTATTCATCGAATTTTGTGAGTTCAAAAATGGAAGCCTTACATTCCGAGACTTGTTCACGCACTAAATGGGGACGATCCAGAGATGGATAGGACGAAGAGGAAGTGCTGCGGAATTCCCGCCTCGATCTCCGGATTTAATCCCTCCAGATTTCTATCTATGGGGAAATCTAAAGGACACAGTGTACGCCACAAAACCACAAACACTGGAGGAACTGAGATTTCAGATTGAACATGCTTGTAAAGATATTCCATCAGCAACAATCCAGTTGATATGTCGCTCTGTTGTACGTCGTTGTTGGGAATGTACTGTGGCGGAAGGGAGTCATTTTCAACATGTACGGGCTTAAATAATACAAAACCACAAAAATCGTTTTTTTGTTTTATCTCGTTGCTAAGAAATAGTGTCTCGAAATGTGTATAGGTATATCAATTTGGGACACTTTGTATTAGTACGCAAAACAATTTTAAGAACATTCTAACGAATGGACAGAAAAATAAAAATTTAACCCACTAACACAGACTCTTGATGTATCCAAGCTCACTTGTCTTGAATTACAACTATGAATAAGTCATCGCATGACATTTCTCACTGCCAAAACTACTGTATGGCGCATTCAAATCATTCTGGTGCACGGACCTTATAAAAACAGGTAAATCTCTCCTCTATCTTGATATCGGCTGCTTAATCTCGGATCGAACCATCTCTTGTTCTCTCCAGATCGTGCAACAATCCATCATGGAGCTATCAAAATTTTAGAATGTGGTGTAAAGACATCCTGGCAGTAAGAATTCGGACGTCAGCCAACGCTGGGTCGCGTTCCTCATGCACAGATTCTTCCCAATTCATCAATTCACCTGTCGGATTCGACCCATTAAATCCTAAATCTGTCACGAACCGTGGGTTATTATTTACACAAAAAATTCACCACGCCCATCGCTAAGTATCACACGTGAAGCTCAAGTCGGAATTAAAAATCTTGGGACAGAACTGCACGTTTTGTGTTTCCTTTAGTTTGAATTGCAAATACAGCTATTAAATTAGATACCACAACTATATTTATTCTTTGATTCAAGTTTTTAAGCACCTTTCTATTTAAAAAACCGCCAGGATATGTGTGGTCTTTTACGGAAATGTTTTGGCCTATAATAATTAGCCTATCATTATAATTTCTACTATTATTTTGTTGTATTTATTTATTTGTTATGTGTATATTTATTTATTTATTTATTTATTTATTATTTTATTGTTTCTTTGTTTATTTATTTGTTAGTTAGTTTCTTTATTTATTATTTGTGTATTTTTCATTTATATACATATTTATTTTTTATTCATACCGAGATTTGAACATACGCAGGAATAACCTAATTACGATGTTCGCTTACACAACGATATTAATTATTCAATACAAAAATTTACAAATACATCATTACACATTTATATGTTATTAATGTTATTATATACTCATAAAATATAACAACAAATATTCAATTAATGTACATCGAATGAACAATAAGTGGAGAAAAAACTAATCTAGTGATAGAAATATAAAGTATAAAAATATAAAGAAACAGATGTTGAAACTTCAACTCCAAAATGTATTTGACATACATCTTAAAATCCAACGATTTAATCATCATCATCATCATCATCATCATCATCATCATCATCATCAACGATGTTAAATGAAAAGAAGTCCAAAGTATTGATATGTAAAAAGGGAAGTTTCTAGGCGTACCATGGAACGCGTCAAATTTGGCAGCGAGCTGGAGATTGGGATGGATAGTAGTCTAGGAATAATCCTAGAATTGAAAACAAAATATTTAGGTATCATTATACTAAGGGATAATACGTCGATCTTAAAAAGAATGTATTATATTTCTAGATAAAACTGATCTAAAATCGAACTGGTTAAAATAATTACAATCAGAAGTAAACAAATTAGGTTTAAATTGGTTATGGAAAGAAATAGGGACTCTAAATGTCAAGATTATTGGTAAAACTATAAAAGGTAGAGAATACGAAATCTGAAGACAGGAGGTTTTTTAGTAATATAACGAACTTGGATTCATTAAGGTATTATAGAGAAATGAAAACTTTCTGGGAACAGGAAGCGTACCTATGTAAGATTAAACACAAGAGAAGTGAGAGTAGGATTAGCCTGGTGGAGATTAGGCATTTGGAGACTCAAAAATAGAAGAGGTAATGTGGATAAGGATATTTGTCCTCTATGCGGGTGTTTGGAAGATGCAATATATAAACTATTAAAATGCACAGCGACCATTGACCTCAGAATTGGCGGAATAGATAATAAATTTTTTAAGATAAACGATAAAATAGCCTTCACAAAATTAAATGGGCCGTTAAACACTAACAAGCTTCATAACCAGACATCGGATTCTAGGGCAAATGCCTATTTTGTTTCTTTAGGAGAAAAGTAAAAATAATTATTAATATTTGTGTTTCATGGAAATTGAAAGGTATTCAAAGAGTTTTATAGTGCCCTAAAATGCCCTAAAACGGTTATTAGAGCCTAATTTGTTAATATTCGCCTAAAAATGCCTAACTCACTGTAAAGTTTCGCATTTTACTCTTACTTTTTATAATTTATACATGCATTCACTGCGAAATTTAAGGCATTTAAAAAGTGGAAAGTTTGCTTCACACCGGCCATGAAACCATTGATAAAGGAAACAAAATGTTTTGAATCTCACGACACTCGCAATAGATTTCACCGAATTTAACATGTTTGGAGGCATAAATGCCGACAAAGAACCAACCTTAGTTTTGAAGCAGGCAACAATCACAACATGTGCTGCTACCGATTCAGAGATATACTATACTATAAAAATGACTGTTTTCGGTCTGAAACCGATTAGCTGTACTGCCCTTCAGAGTGTCATAAAATCACAATTTTTGGAGAAAGAGTGTTTTTGAAATATTTATGAAAAGTCGTAAAACTTCGAATTAGTTGGGTAAACCGTTACAAAATATTTAAAAGAATGGCCCTCCTAGTGTTAACACTACCAGGAAATGCAACAATAAGTGGAACTTTGTATTTTTGTCCAATTGAATCTCAATAACAACGGTTCATTTGAATGCTCGTTAACAGTTGCTCTTTCCCTCACCTTATTTATGTTGAGAAGTTCTGAGCGGTAGGACGTTTTCCTGTGAAGTTTAACGCGATAATGCCGAAAAATATAAGTGCAAAATCTACATTGATCCGGCAATGGCTAACAGAATATTCAGAATTCACTTATGATGGAAAAATAATATTCTGCAAGATTTGTAGCAAACAGGTATGTAACAATAGTTGAAATATATAAATTCTATTAATTTTAATGAGTAGGCCTATAATATGTATACATTGACTGAGCTATCCTGAGGTATAATTCTTTTTAAGACCACTACACTTTAACCTTTTAAATTCCGATAGTTAAAGTATTTGCAGGTCATTAAAATTTTGATTGTTCGAACCCACTAACTTTGTGATAGAAATACGGCAATACAACAATTAGGATTTTATTTTAATTCAGTTTACTTTACATTTTAGATTTCGCAAGAAAAGAAGTGCCACCTAAAGCAGCATGTACATGCAGCGGCTCATAAGGCTAAAGCTCAGCAGAAAAATCAACTACAACAAACTTTACTAACACAGCCTACTTCATCCAATCTCAGCAGCAATTTCTATGCTGATTTAACCAGAGCGTTTGTTGCTGCTAACATTCCCTGGAATGCAATTGAAAATCCGGTTTTAAGACAGTTTTTACAAAAATACTGCAAACAAAATATCCCATCTGAGTCGACCCTAAGAAAAAATTACTTAGACAGAATATACAATGAAACTTTAGCTTCCATTCGGGAGGATATAGGTGATTCTTACATATGGGTCTCTGTGGATGAAACCTCAGATCCTATGAATAGGTATATAGCAAATCTAGTAGTAGGAAAACTTAGTCCTGATGGACCTTCGATTCCACACCTCGTATGTGTTAAGGAACTTTCGAAAGTGAATAGCCAAGCCATTGCTTATTTTGTAAATAAAGGCCTACAGTCTTTATACTCAGGTAATATAGACGATTCTAAAGTTCTGTTGTTTTGTACTGATGCTGTCTCATACATGGTTGCTGCAGCTCCACTTCTTAAAACATTTTATCCTAACCTCACGCATGTAATCTGTCTAGCACATGGCCTTCACAGGGTTTCTGAAACAATCCGGAATGAATTTCCTCTTGTCAATTCGTTTATTTCTAACACAAAAAAATGTTTTTGTAAAGCCCCATCCAGGATTTCAATATTCAGAGAGAACTTTATAGATATCCCACTCCCACCTCAGCCGGTTGTTACACGATGGGGAACCTGGATTCAGTCAGTGGTGTATTATTCTAAGTATTTTAAAGAAGTGGTCACAGTTATTGATAAATTACCTGAAACTGATAGTGCAGCGTGTGTGAAAGCAGTGAAAGATTGTCTGAATGACTCACGAGTGAAAAACGATATTGCCTACATAACATCAAACTTTTCTTTCATACCTGCAAGCATTGAACAATTAGAACGTGAAAAACAATCTCTTTGTAGCCAAATAGCAATAGCAAAGGAAGCTCAAGTGAACATACATTCTGCTTTGGACGAAACTGGGAAAAAAGTTAAAAATAAGTGGGACAACGTATTAAATAAGAATGTAGGATTTTCATTGTTGGAAAAAGTATCAAGAGTGATATCGGGGGAAAGTGTAAATGTTCCAGTAAGTATTGATGTTTCTATTGTACCTAATTTAAAATTTGCGCCTCTCACATCAGTTTCGGTTGAAAGAAGTTTTTCTGCTTTCAAGATGATTCTCAGTGACAAAAGGCAAAGGTTAACTGTGGAGAATTTAGAAAAAATTCTGGTGGTGTACTGTGCAGATAATTATAATGAAGTCTGAGCATGGAACTGAATTTCAATAACTTAAAATGAGTAATCTTGATATCAATAATCATTATTTCATTAGTTTCAATATATTAAATTTGTGCAGCTCTGTTTATAAATATAATATAGTATTCTTTTTTAATGTTTAAACATACTTTTTTGTGCGTATTTTAGTGTATAACTAAAAATTTCAGTGAAAGAAATAAGTATGATACCTTGATGTGCCTAAAATGCCTATTTTCATTAAAATAGAGCCTAATTTTACAAATTTTGAGCTTATTTTAGGCGCCTAAAACTGAAATTTTTAGTGCCTAAAAATCCGATGTCTATTCATAACTTAAGTAAATTTCGGTTCACAGTCAAAATTAAATAGGAAAAAAAGGTAAAAGAACTAGTCGAAGAGAGATTATGTGAGAGAATCCTTCACTCTACAAAAGCTATTAGTTAAGGAGTAATCAAATTAATTAATAACTTGTTAAACAGTTTAGTAAACAAGAGAAACGATGGAATTGAATAATAATAGTAAAACATTTAGGAATGGTAAATATGGCGAAGTGACTTATTATTATTATTATTATTATTATTATTATTATTATTATTATTACTTCATTCGTGTTGTGTTGTATAGTATAATATGGTAGATTTACTTACTTAGGGCTTTTAAAGAACTCAGAGGTTCATTGCCGCCTTTACATAAGCCCGCCAGTCCCTATCCTGTGCAAGATTAATCAAGTCTCTATCATCATATCCCACCTCCCTCAAATCCATTTTTATATTATCCTCTCATCTACGTCTCGGTCTCCCCAAAGGTCTTTTTCCCTCCGGCCTCCCAACTAACACTCTATATGCATTTCTGGATTCGCCTATACGTGCTACATGCCCTAAACGTCTGGATTTAATGTTCCTAATTATGTCAGGTGAAGAATACAATGCGTGCAGTTCTGCATTGTGTAACTTTCTCCATTCTCCTGTAATTTCATCTTTCTTAGCCCCAAATATTTTCCTAAGCACCTTATTCTCAAATACTCTTAATCTCTGTTCATCTCTCAAAATGAGAGTCCAAGTTTCACAACCATACAGAACAACCGGTAATATAACTGTTTTATAAATTCTAACTTTCAGATTTTTTGACAGCAGACTAGATGACGAAAGTTTCTCAACGGAATAATAACAGGCATTTCCCATACTATTTTATTCTGCGTTTAATTTTCTCCCGAGTGTCATTTATATTTGAAGAGTCCACTGTAAGAATGATGGATGTAATTTGGAATACATTTTGCAGGAGAAGTAATTGAAAGTTTGAAATGCCTAGCGCTCAAAGCTTAACTGTGATTTTCCGATCATTACTGGGCAATGACTATCAGTGTTAATGCCATATAACTTTGTATGTACATTCTAAATGTCTTAAGCTATACATTGACAGTCTTTGTTCATTTTCGACAAGAAAGTGACATCCATTATTCTTGCAGTGGACTCTTCATTTGTTACTGTTGCTCCAAGATATTTGAATTTTTCCAAGTCTTCGAAGGATAAATCTCAGTTTTTTTTTTTCCATTTCGTACAATATTCTGGTGACGAGGCATAGTATGGTAGATATGCAATATTAAATAGTACTATACTGTTATTAGCAGAGCTGGAAAATTAAGAAGTAGCCTAGTTCATGTGGAATATTTTCTATATTCCTTTAATACTGTTGATAATGTATTATATTTAATGATAATAACGCTCACCTCATTACAAACAAATCACATAACTGGTACAGTGGGGTCAGTATCGGTATTTGTTAACAAAAATACAGTTATAATTTAACGAAACGAAATAGGCATAACTACTACGCTGCTTTAGTAGAACCATTATAAAAACATATAATGAAAGGAGATGAACAATATTAGACTATATGAAAAATTATAATTTCCCTTACTTTAAACACTCAGTCTCTTTTGAGGAGCTTAAACGTAATCAGTCATTTTCACCGCAAATTCTGTACACTTTTTTTGAACATTGGAGATAAATTGGACTTTAGAATGGTAGCAAGAATATTTTTTCCTCTTTAATTTGGGGGGGGGGCACAACGCACATCATCATCTTCTTCTTCTTCTTCTTCTTCTTCTTCTTCTTCTTCTTCTTCTTCTTCTTCTCAAGAACTACTTCTTCAGCTGCATCCGTTGCCTCTCGTTCATCAGGAAGCCTGAAAATTGTCTTTATACAGGGATGCTACAAAAGAACTTTCCGGTTTCGAACACATGTAATTTACGTACTATGAATCTGAGGTGAATGAAAATAGTACTGGTGAAACTATATGTTATATTTACTTTGTATTTGATACGGGAATGACGGATTTGAATAGGAATGCATCAAATCCGCCATGTCCAGACAAGATTGATGGGAAATAAATAAATAAAGTCGAGAGACTTCATCATCGCCGTGCAAGTATTGGACCTTTCGGCCCGTTACGATCTCAAGCCATCTCCGTTTATGCCTTCCAGGAAATCGATGAAAATATTAATTTGGCAAGTCTAAAGCTGTTCATTCTCTTGTAGGCGTATGATATTTCCATCGAGTCCTGTAACTACGAATGTATTGAGAAATGCTTTCAACTTTCAACTCTTAGAGAATGTCTTCATTTATTCGATGGTCTAAAAGTCTATTTCCCGTTAGTCGTCCCATGAAACGCATTTCAGCAGATGTCAATCGTCCTTCATTTATTTTTCTAAGTGTCCATACTTCACTACCACAAACTAAGATTGAACAAGCTAAAAATTTGCAGATATTAAGCCTGATTTGTCGTTGAACTTATGATGGCTTGAATATTTGATTTATGACACCAGTCATCTTAATAAATTTTTAAATCTTTAGGTACATGTCTTTCTCGTCTAGATATGACACTGCAAACCACAATCTTTTCGAAGGCATGTAGCTTGTCTTTGTTTCGACAATGAAAATATATTTATTTTTATTTTGCCACTCAATATAAATAAATCACTGCTCAATCATATTGAGATTTTATAGCATTATATAAATTTTGTGGTAGTATGTTACAACTTTCTATTATTTCTATAACTTAGACCATTTATGCTGTAACAGACTATCATTTAATGTAAGAAAAGGAAGCATAAAAGTGAGTTATATTCTTGGTGGTTTTCTGTTTTTTTTTTAACAAAGATTATACAGTTTTGTAATATTAATACAGATGTAAAATCTCTGTTAAGATCATTTATTGCACGTTATTAATACAATTAAACCTATTAAACTTCAGTCAGATCTTTTCCACACGTGAGCTCAAACTCTGTAACTACAAGCGGTTGGTAGAATACACACAAATTCCACAATTTGGGACATCTGGCCGAAATCTACGGCTGACCACTAGGACCCAGAATACAAAACAGAGGTTAAATTAAAAATACAATATGATTGCGGAGAGAATACGAAACAATGATAAATTTAAAAATAAAGTACAATTTGATTTCGGAGAAACATGAGATGAAAATACATTGAAGAGTAATGAAATGAAGTAAAAAAATCGCCATAATGCTGAAAATCTATATTTCAAATTTATTTAATATACAGGGTTTACACTACATTAGTCATTGCAGCCCAAAAGAGCAGAAGCTCGTGCTCGGGCGCAGTTCAGTCTACTTATATAAAATTGAAGAGTGTTAATTCAGCACAATAATATTAATATATAGTAAAATACAGATCACGTAATAACATATACAAATATAGAGAATACAAAGTACACGAATATTAGATTAAAATTTTAAACTCATATAGCTTAAGGAAAGACAAAACAATTAAATAATTAATCTAATTTGTCTCTTAAATCTATGTGTGTTCAGTGTACTTAGTTCAGGGTAAGCTCTAACTAATGCATTATATATTCTGGGTCCAAAATGCCCGTTGTGTTTTAATCCAGCAGTTGTGTGGCATTTGGAGGTGTTTAGAAAGAAACTGTAGTTTTGCCTCGTATGGTATTCATGAGGATCAAATTTAAATTTATTGTGATTTTTATGGAAGTAAATCAGCAATGTTTGTTTATAAATTTATTCTAGATTTGATACACCAAATTCCTGAAAAATTAATTTTGTTGGGTAATCAAAAGGTTTATATAGATAAATTTTGATAATTCTTTTTTGGAGCAAATTTAAAGGATGGAGAGTAGATTTTGCCATTCCTCTCCAACCTAATATATCATACTGAATTATTGATTGAAACAGAGCTAAGTACACAGTACGCAGAACATAAATAGGTAAATAAGAACACAGAATGGAAGATTTGTGGATTGTTTTACGCAATCTGTTACATAGGAAGGAGATATGCTTGTCCCATTTTAAATGTTGGTCAATAATAATGCCTAAATATTTAACTTGTGAGGATATACTCAAAGTGTTACAAGTAGGTAGGTTACAATCATTTGTTGTTATATTTCTATTATTATTTATTTTTAGTTCTTCAAGAGTCAATTTTCTTACGATTTCTTAACATAGTTTTATTACATTATAGGCTAATGTATAATTTTATTATGCAATTGCCTAGGCACAAAATCGCTTTAGTATTAAAACTGACATAATGAAATCGCGTTTAAGTTAATTTCACGTGTGTTATTATTAAGGAGCGAATTTTTATGTACTAAAAAATTTAAATAGGCTATATTTATTTTTATGTGCTAAAAAGTACGAAAATATTTGCTAAAAATTAAAAAATATTTTGTTTTAAATATGACAAAAATACCTTACTTAGCTTGAAAAAAAAATGTTACTAGGTACTCACCAACCACACTTGAGTGCTAGTAATTGGCCGAGAATTGCAGTGAACAACAAAGGTCATCTCCAAATTCTCCATCACAAATGCATGCCGATTATCTCTGAACAACGACTTATACTGTGAAAACGATCTTTCCACATCACAGGACGTCAGATGTGCATATTTAAAGTGAGGAATGTCACAAACACAAACATCGTCAATTTCACCTACAGGCAAAATCTCCAATACTTGAGCAAATTTACACATTTTTTTATATCCACTGTTTTTCCCAAGCACATTCTGGAATTTGTCCCTTAGTACTTGTACTTCTGAACCTGGTAGCGAGTCTATAGTCGTGTCGCTGTTATTTCAGGTGTGACTCCACCCCTTTGCTTACGTCTTAGGAAGTGAAGGCTCTATAAAGTCTAGGTAGGTAGTATCGTTCGCCATTTTTGTTCTTTCATTGCCGAGCTACCAGATGAGGAATCTATTTGCTTCACCGTTAAATATTATCATGTCGTAGCTCCTATGGTAATAAATCAAACGCACTGTAATTGAGCAAATAATTGAGCGGCAAATAACGCCCTCGTGTGATTTCTGCGAACGCCAACGAAAGAACCAAAATGGCGGGAGATTATATATCGAGCCTTAGGAAATTCATTACATCGTCAATAGCGAATGACGAGACGCACACGTTTGAATGTAGCCGACCTGCAACGTGATTGGCTGCCGGAAATAAGAGCGACAGGACTATAGTTTAATTTCCACGGCACGCACCTCCCTGTTTCAGACAACAAGTTTTTGGATGTTTCTAGTTTTTTTATGGTGTCACACAAAACTTTAGATTTGCTAATAGGAAAGCCAAATCGTTTTTTAAACAACCATCTTTCAGTATATCTTGAAGGATATCGATTGACGAAGCCCGATAACAGGGAATCACAACAATATGTAGGCCTATTGCCTTACTTGATGGGCATGAGCGAGAGGAGAGAGATTTGTTTAAATTAAATAATGTTTATACCCGAGCTCTTATCTGTTGTGTTTCACAAACAAAGCGTGGAATGAAATCATCTTCAGTAACAATAAACATTCCTAATTATGTGTTGCAAGATCTCTACCAATAACACTGATATGCTGCCTAGCAGTTCTCAGAACTTGAGGCGATACTATTACGAAAATGGATACACCACACAGCGCTTAGAAACACGAAGCAACCAAGAATTCTTAAAAAAGATAACGTAGTTCGAGTGATATAATTGATTTAGTTTTAAAATATTTAAAAGTTCTTGTAAAAAATTATTTAAGTAAAAAATCTCCAAGATTTATGTATTTATAATACATTTCCTGAAAATATGTATTTACATAATTTTTTTGTGAAAATATGCGTTTTATGTGAAATAAAATTCGGGTTTTAAACTTGAAACTTCATGTTCGGAATGTTTAACTTTGTTAATTGTGTTTTACCACACGCAAAAAGAATATTTAATTACATAAGAATCCGCTCCTTAGTTATTATTACAAATGAATTATCAGACAGTCGTTTTATCTTACGTTAGCACTATCATTGTAGAATGCATGTTGCTGTTAACTTATGAAATCGCACTAACACTGAAGCTGACATAAGAAAATGGCTGTTACTTTATTTAAATGTGTATTACTAATTAGATGGATTAAACACAAAAGTTAACAGTGAAATGTTTAACATTTTTCTTGGTCATCACATTGCCAGCCCCAAAGCTGGGAGATGGTAACAACGTGTAAAAGTGGGTTTTTGTATATTTGTGGATAAGGTCTTTGATGAGGTAGTTGATATAAACCTCGAAAACGACTGACGATGAAACAAATCACGGGGGCAGGAGCGTTTGAACAGCACCTCAACATGGGGGACACCATGTCCTTTAATTAACTGTTACGCACGGGGTCTTATCTGGGACCCCAATCTCATTCCGAAGTTCCTCATGTTGAACAAGACAACTACAGTCACTAGTAAATAAAAAAAACAGGTTCTACCTACCCAAAACAGACTGTACTTTATCCATGTGACTCCCGAATGTTTTAAATCTCTTTCTTTCTTCTTTTTTGTGTACTTCTTTTGTTTTTTATTTTATGTCCATCCCGTACGCATCTGTGCCTTCAAATGTCACCACTGAGCCTCCAAACACAAGAAGAATGGATCGCGATGCTCACCCGGTCTCCCCTCCCCTCCTACTCTCTCTACCCCAGTCTCCCCCAATTTGCGATCCAGAGAAGTTGGGTTGACAGTTAACAGGGTGGGTTTGTTTTAACGTGTGGGCTCTGAACTCCGTCGATTGTATGCATTATCATGCAAAAGTGGTGTAAGTCCATTACTTCTTGAGTGGAGTAAAAGAGAAAAAAAAGTGTCTAATCAAGGTTAATTAAAATATTCCTCCATAAGGTTTGCACTGTGTATGTCTATGTATGATGATACAGTTTTACTTTTTAGTGGAAATACTGATGCTTATTATAATGCAATTATAGCTTAAAATTAATAAAAAAATGGTTCGATTTAAATTATCTTGTAATTAATGAAGATAAAACAATAGCTATCCCATTTTCTTTAAATAATAAAGTTAATAAACCGATTTCATCTATACTAATAATTAAAATGCATAATTTTGACTATTCTGATATAATTTGCAATCGTTCAGTTATTAATGAAGTTAATGAGGTTAAATATTTAGGTATAATAATTATTGATAATCATTTAAAATGGAAGAATCATATTCATTACATTTGTAATAAATTACGTAAAACATTATATTACTTTGTTGTTCTAAGAAATATTTGTCAATTAACTGTTTAGTACAATGTATTTAGCATTATTTCAACTTATATTTATGTATGGTTTATAAGTTGGGATGGAACTTATAAATCCAAACTTCATCCGTTAATTTTACTACAGAAAAAAGTATTAAAAATTTGTTTAAAGAAGCAGAAAGATTACTCAACTCAACTTTTCTTTAGACATTTCAAAGTTTTCAACATTAAGCAAATTTATTATTTTATTTTATTAAAATAGTTTCACAGAAATCTTAATAATTTGAAAGGTATATAGATAAATAAAAAACTAAAAATATGAATTCTCTGCGTTTATCTGAACCTAAATGAAAAACCAATGCAGCTTTTTATCATAGCATGAATCAAGGTCCTAGGACCTAGATTATTAAACAAATTTCATTCTAATATTATGTTAACCACTAATCCTCTCCAAATTAATAAAAAAAAATAAAAAATTATATTGGATTTATAGTTTGAGTTTAATGATATTTAACACTTTTAATCTGTAATTTATTCACTCTCAATTTTATTTTATTTTTTTTTTGTGTTGGAATCCCCTCCTGAGCACGAGTCTTACTCATTCAAGAGTGGGCTAGTTTATATTATATTATATTATATTATATTATATTATATTATATTATATTATATTATATTATATTATATTATATTATATTATATTATATTATATTATATTATATTATATTATATTAACTTGTATTCATTTGAAATTTACTAGCAATAAAATAAATTAATAAATAATTATAATTACACACGTAATAAAAGTATTACATTTATCTTTGCCAGTGAAATCATCATACTACTATTACTACTCATATTACAGTACTACAATACTACTACCGGCATTACTATTACTAATAATACTGTACAGTACAACAATATTACTGCTACTAGTTATAATGTGAATAATAACAATAATGATAATATGTATATCAATTAAAATTTGACATCGGCGAATTTAACATCGATTACATCAGGGGCCTGAAATATAATAAAATGTTAAGAAAACATATTAATATAATAATATATTATATAATATATATTATATAAACAATGGTTTTTACATTCATCTTGAATTTATTTTTATCTTTTTTTAATTTTATCTTATTCATATTTCTGTACAGAGTAAACACCTGGATGAGCAATGTACCGACTAGAGAACTGGCTGTTGAAATAAAAACAATCTACGTACAGGAATTAAATATGAAATTCTAATTGTGCTATAGACTGCAAGAATTATTTCGAAAATTTTCAAAGAACTCTGAAGAAGACAGGGCTTCTCTAAATAACTACACCCATGTACAAAAATATGAGTTAGGTATATCAACGTGTGTAATAGTATGTTGCATCCTGAGTGTAACTGAACAACAGAAAGGAAAAATAAAAATTAAAGTAGTATAGTCCATACTCCATCTAACGTAAAACCCGCTCTATGGATGAATATAATAGGACGCGAAAGATGACTTTTCCGTTTCAAATTCTAGAGGCGCTAATGTAGACATTTATTTTTCTGCTACCTGTTTTTGCCCGGGTAACTTGCCTAATTACCCCATGCATTTAGTGGAGGAAGGAGTAACTAATTACTTCACGCGGAAAGTACAGGGCCATCATTTTATTTTTACTTCAATTTTTATTGTACCTGAGTTTTTGAATGTATTTCACTTCCACCTCTTCTACTAATGAAGTTCAACCTCCACACAGAACCAAGACCGCATATACAGTCATAGTAGTCTTACGGTCACAGTAAACAGTACGTTCGAAAAATATGTTCGCGTTTTCCAGTGACGAAAGAGCTTTCAATATTGAATCATTTTCGCACAGGTACTGTCGTCCATTTGTCTACGTCGCATCCCGGTTTCCCCCACCCGCTTCTATTCACCTCTCTGTAAAGGCTAGTGGCTGGGCTGTCTTAACTCTTTTCTGAAAACATTAATTTCTGTTAGGAATTGGACGTCTACGTAATATTATACAACTGTTTAAAACAACTTAAATAAAAGGCCATCGTTAAGTAATTAACTGTCACGTGATTTCCCCCCTTTCTACGACCCTGCGACATAACCACTTGGACGGACAGTAGATAGCATGTCTGAGTAATTTTATCTTTTCGAATCGGGCAGAAGTGAAGATTGAATTTACAGTATGTAAGGTACTCTTTTATAGAGTAGGTACAGAATTATTTCAACATGAGTTACTGGTACGAAGGACGAAACTAGTAATTGGAATTAGGTACAATAGTGTATAGTGCGATAATATGCACAAAAGAACTGAAGTCTGTATCGAAATGAACGGCCACCATTTTCAAAAATGTGTTTAAATATCCATATTATGATTATTTTTCAATTTAACTTCATTCTCTATAGTGTACGCTAATGTGCAGTAGATAGTATAATAAACACTGTATAATGAATACGTCCGCATGGACAGCTCAGTTCATGAGTGAAAACACTCATTGTTAATACTGTACGGTATTTTGATTAAACAAAAACCTAATGAAAATTATAAAACTCAAAATCGCGATATTTCCTAGTTTACGTAAATGGATGAACTACTTTTCTTCCCTCCTATACCTAGTAAGGTGATTTGTTTGTATTTTACGCCAGTATCATCTAACTCCGGACGTGGAAGGGGGTAGCAAACGGTATTTCCGGTTCTCAACCGTTGATCCAAAGGTATAGCCAAGTTAATATTAGAAATGTTAGTAAAATAAAATGATGTACCTAATTCAAAATAAACGATTAAAATGTTTATTTCTGGCATCTTTCACAGAAAATTCATATTGAAGCCTATAGCAAATTAGACATTATTTTACACCATTAATTAATGGCATGCACACTATCATCATTTTATTTCACTAACCTGTAATAGAAACGTGTTGCTTGTGTGCTTCTTTTTAAATGCGTTGAAGTGTGTGTGCTGTGCATTAAATTAGTTGTTTAGATAACTGAAATGCCGGCTGAAAAGTTTACTCTACAGCAGCAAATATTTATCTACGAGACTTACGCCATAACAGATTCAAGCCGACAAGTGTGTAGGCAATTTGTAGAGAAATTTCCCGATATTATACCTCCAAATAGAGATACAATACGAAACTTGTCATTGATTAAGAGAAACGGGATCGATGAACTCAAAAATTCGTAGACGAAAACGAAGGGGTCTGTCTAGCAGAAGCAAAACTTGATATTTGTGCCTCACTTGAACATTCTCCTAATAAATGTTTACGTCTTGTTGCACAAGTAGTAGGCGTATCAAAAACTTCAGCCCATATGGCTACTAAACTTTTAAAACTGAAACCTTACAGAGTTATTATTAATAGGCCAAGAATTACGGCCGCATGGCAACGGAAGTCGACTGAATTTCTGTAATTAGGTTTTACAAAACATTGTTGATAGTATTGTTGATCCACACTTAATCATTTTCTCTGAAGAGACATGGTTTCATTTACATGGTTTATGTTCACAGAACAATAGACTCTGGTGCACAGAATATCCGCGATTAATTCGTGAAATTTCCCTGCATAATGAAAAGATTGGTGTGCCGTAACAGCAAATCCAGGAATAGGGCCGATATTTTTGAAGATACTGTAAATTCAGAGAGACATCATACGCAAATACTCGCAAAGTTTTTGTAACAATTATCTGATAATTAGACAACATGTATATTTTCAACAAGATTCAGTCATAGCCCATACTACAGGAGCTCCTTTGGAGCCTATAAGGGAAGTTTTTTGATGACAGAATTATTTTTACATGGTTATGATCCGCACGTTCCCCACATCTTACCGCGTGCGATTATTATTTGTGGGGGGCCCTAAAAAATAGAGAATATAGAAATAACCCACACATTATCAATGAACTGAAAGACAATATAAGAACAGAAATTATTTATTTATTTATTTATTTATTTATTTATTTATTTATTTATTTATTTATTTATTTATTTATTTAACCTGGTAGAGATAAGGCCATCAGGCTTTCTCTTCCCCTCTACCAGGGGATTACAACTACAATATTAAGAATAAAATTACAATTATAATTACAATTAATATTAAATTTACAAATACAATAAAAATCAAAGTACTAAAAGATTAACTGATTAATAAAAGCTAGACAGTTTATTGTGAAAGTTACGAAGCGAGAAACTTTTTTTTTGATTGTGTGAATGCCATTAATTAATGAAAGCTATATGAATGCAATACGCCGGAGATTACGGATCTAAAATGCCGCGTGTTACCTCGCACTCTACAGGCTTGCTTCCGCCCGCGTTCTTCGGATCAAGCGTAACGCGACCACACTGTATAAGTAAGTTTAAAACTTTACCATAAGTAACACTGAAAACTTTAACGTAAGTCTAAAAATGTTACCGTAAGTAAGATTAAAATCTTTGCGATAGATAAGACTAAAAACTTTACCGTAATAAAAAAAAAACAATAATAAAATTTCCCGTAAGTGAGATTAAAAATTTACTGTAAGTGAGTTAACATACTTTACTTTAAGTAAGATTGAAAAAGATTAAAAACTTTAACATAAATGAGATTAAAAACTTTACCGTATGTAAGCTTAAAAACTTCACTATAGTCAATAGGAAAAGTTAAAAACTTTACCATAAGTAAGATTAAAAACTTTACCATAAGTAAGATGAGAAATTTTGCCGCAAATCATAAGATTGTACCGTAAGTAATATTAAAAACTTTAACATAAGCAAGATTCAAATTTTTGCCTGCTGAGTGCCGTCCAATGAAGAGGGGTAGGGAGAGAGATTTAAATGATTTTTAGATAATTATGTAGAATTCTTATTGATTTTCTAATAATTAAAATTAGTAAATTACATGATGCTAAAGCTTGTACAATACAGTATTTAATTTAGCTTCTGTTACGTAGATATTTTTGTTAATTGATATTAAAGAAATAAATGATAAATTAATTTGTAGTGATGCTATATTCGTTTCTTTGAATTTCTATACAAATTTATGGATTCTGGTTTAATTTATTTCCGTATTTAAGCATTCCTCGGGTCAGGAAGCATTTACTGTTGAAATATCAACTTCACAAAACTTCTTTATTTAAAACGTAACTTGTAATACCATGAAACAACTAGTTTCGATCATGCATTATGTACACACTCCATTCAGTTCATTTCAACACTATTTCTTCATTTAATGTTGAAATACCAACTTCACAAAATTTCTATATTTAAAACGTAAGTTGTAATACTGTGAAACAGCTAGTTTCGATCATGTATTATGTATACACTTTTTCAGTTAATTTCAACAATGTAATTCTTCATTTACTGTTTAAATATCAACTTCACAAAATTTCTGTATTTAAAACGTAAGTTGTAATACTGTGAAACAGCTAGTTTCGATCATGTATTATGTATACACTTTTTCAGTTAATTTCAACAATGTAATTCTTCATTTACTGTTTAAATATCAACTTCACAAAATTTCTATATTTAAAACGTAAGTTGTAATGCTGTGAAACAGCTAGTTTCGATTATGTATTATGTAGACACATTTTCAGTTAATTTCAACAATGTAATTCTTCATTTACTGTTTAAATATCAACTTCACAAAATTTCTATATTTAAAACGTAAGTTGTAATGCTGTGAAACAGCTAGTTTCGATTATGTATTATGTAGACACATTTTCAGTTAATTTCAACAATGTAATTCTTCATTTACTGTTTAAATATCAACTTCACAAAATTTCTATATTTAAAACGTAAGTTGTAATGCTGTGAAACAGCTAGTTTCGATTATGTATTATGTAGACACATTTTCAATTAATTTCAACAATGTAATTCTTCATTTACTGTTTAAATATCAACTTCACAAAATTTCTATATTTAAAACGTAAGTTGTAATGCTGTGAAACAGCTAGTTTCGATTATGTATTATGTAGATACATTTTCAGTTAATTTCAACAATGTAATTCTTCATTTACTGTTTAAATATCAACTTCACAAAATTTCTATATTTAAAACGTAAGTTGTAATGCTGTGAAACAGCTAGTTTCGATTATGTATTATGTACACACATTTTCAGTTAATTTCAACAATGTAATTCTTCATTTACTGTTGAAATATCAACTTCACAAAATTTCTGTATTTAAAACGTAAGTTGTAATACTGTGAAACAGCTAGTTTCGATTATGTATTATGTATACACATTTTCAGTTAATTTCAACAATGTAATTCTTCATTTACTGTTTAAATATCAACTTCACAAAATTTCTATATTTAAAACGTAAGTTGTAATACTGTGAAACAGCTAGTTTCGATCATGTATTATGTATACACTTTATTCAGTTAATTTCAACAATATAATTCTTCATTTACTGTTTAAATATGAACTTCAAAAAGTTTCTATATATAAAACCTAAGTTGTAAAGCTGTGAAGCAACTAGTTTCCATCATGTATTATGTATACAATTTATTCAATTCCATTCAACAATGTATTCCTTTATTTACTATTGAAATATCACTTCAAAAAATGTCTACATTTAAAATGTAAGTTGTAATGCTGTGAAGTAACTAGTTTCGATAATGCATTATGCATACACATTATTCATTCATCAACAATGTATTTCTTCATTTACTATTGAAATATCACTTCACAAAATGTCTATATTTAAAACGTAAGTTGTATTGCTGAGGAACAACTAGTTTCGATCATGCATTATGTATACACTTTATTCAGTTCATTTCAACAATATATATCTTCATAAGTCTACTAGAACTTCAATCAAAATTCCAATTTACAGTGAGCTTGTTGAAATCTTATTTCGGAACTGTCAATTTTAGCTAGTATTTCAGATAAATCGGAACAGATGACACAGTTCGCAATAAACAATCGTTTTTCCTACGAAGAAGGATCAGAAGTACAAAATATGTTGAAGGAAAACATAAATAAAATACCTATTGTCCTCCACGAGGTACAAACCTCTGCATGCTCACTTGCATCGCGCTGCGAGTGTACCGACAGACAAAGCCTCGTTAGAGCTGCCACCCAAGGATACAGTCAGTCCCTCATCAATTATACTTCGTTTTTAAGTAATAGAAATTCATTAGCAGTTGAAGAGAGGAATCGATCAATCAATCGAGAGGAGGCCTGTCCATCAATTAGTGGTCTCCTAGATTACCACCTGTGATTTCCGACGGGAGTGGCCTTCATAATTGAGAACTGTACCTTCAGCAAATAGCCACCACATACCTGATGCCGGCGGCATTTTCACCACCGCAGACTTGTAAATGAAATCAAAAGCTTAAAATTATTTCATATTTAATTTATTTTATGCTCCTGTTAAATTTCCTAGTTTATGCACATTCCGCTGGATATCTAGTCGAGTTTAATTGAGGCGCTAAAAATAATAACGGCAGATCCCAACCGAAGTTCATTTGAGAAAAATGACATTTTATGTTTGTTTTTAAAGCTCTGCGAATTGTTAACATTATGACACTTTTTTTTTTAAGATTTGTTAAATATGGTGGTTAAAGTTTACCTGCAAATTCTTGAGCCTTTTGCCTTAGTAGTTTGTCTGCTTTTCTGCTGTTTAGTTAAACAGAGTATATGGACATTAAAGAAAAGGAATGAGTTTTCTTTATTTATATATCTGGTACGAATAATCTATATAAAAATATGGTTTATTTAACGACGCTCGCAACTGCAGAGGTTATATCAGCGTCGCCGGTGTCCCGGAATCTTTTGCCGTAGGAGTTCTTTTACATGCCAGTAAATCTACTGGCATGAGCCTGTCGCATTTAAACATACTTAAATGCCATCGACCAGGGACGGGATCGAGTTATCAATCTAGAATTCGATTAATTTCCCATTCTAGCCAAACATGATGGTGGACTCTCGTCCGATATCTTCGGAAATATAAAAAGAAAACATCTTCATATATTGACATTGAAATCAAGGGAACATTATTCTTTTAACAGGAGTGGAAAAGAAAACACTTGAATTAAAAATCTTTTCTTGGCTGCAAATAATAGTTTGCCCGTCAGAAAAGAGAGGAGCTGTTATATATAACATTATTAGAATTATATTCCCATACGAGCTTCAAAATCGTGTTTCCTACAACTTCTCTGTTGCAGTCTCGGTTGCATGCATCACCCACATATCACTATGTTTCCTGAATCCCAGTATAACTCTTAATGCCATTTTGCATGGATATACTTTTGTTAGAGTACATTTTCTGCTCTGGCCTTCTTGAAAAATAGATAGAGGTAAATCTAATTTTGAGATTGATTTTATTCACAAGCGTTCTGTGCATAAATCTTGGCCGAGTTTATGCTAGGTTTCCAACAAGGTAAGCAAAAACAGATATAGATTGGATCAGTTTTTTTACTTATGCACATTTTTACTGCGATGATGTAAGCAATAGGTCTTCACTTAGTCAATTAAGGCACTTTTGATAGTAAAAACTCATTTTGAGCTTTCTTGTGTGGACTTTTATACCTGGATCCAAAATCAGACCAAGCTGTTATCAGAAATGCATGCTTCTGACAAGTACAAAATGCAAAATGTACATTGAAGTAGTATTATGATATGATTAATTCAGTGGTCGTCAGCACTCGCTGAAATAGGTAGAGTGCATGGAGGGTAAGGAAATATGCCCCGTCGTGCACAAGGCTTAGAGAGACAGCATACCCGCCAGCAGTCACGAATGCACGCTAGGGCAGTGTCTTGTCCGCGGGTAAGGGACGCTAGCCCGAGAGTGCAGTGTTCTGATGACAGCTGATGTAAATAATAACAATAAAATATTCTCATAGTTTGTCATTTGGAGTTCTTATCTTAACAACTGCTAATATTTTACCCTTTTCCATTATCGTGAGCTCCGAATAAAATAAAATAAAAATAAGTAAAACAAAATAAAATAAAATAAGATAAAATAAAATAAGGTAACATAACATAAAATAAAGTAAAATGAAATGAAATAAAGTAAAATAATAAAATATCCTAATAATAAAATGAAATAAAGTAATAGAATAAAATAAAGTAAAATAATGAAATACAATAAAATACAATGAAATGAAATAAAATAAAAATATGTTTGTACGGCTAATCTCTTTGGAATTTAGTACCTATCTCATAGCGGCATCATAAAAGTTACCCGAGACGTAAAGCATCCCTTAAACACTTCAGTCCATACCTGTGGAATAACAGTTAGCGCGTCTGACCGCGAAACCAGGTGGCCCGGGTTCGATTTCAGGTCGGGGCAAGTTACCTGGTTAAGGCTTTTTCCGGGGATTTCCCTCAACCAAATATGAGCAAATGCTGGGTAACTTTCGGTGCTGTACCCCGGACTCATTTCACTGGTATTATCACCTTCATCTCATTCAGACGCTAAATAACTTAAGATGTTGATAAAGCGTCGTAAAATAACCTACTAAAAATAAACACTTCATCGAAATGAGTTGCGTAGGCCTACAGATTGCGCTTACTGACTAAGCCGGTCCCACTATCTGCCACACTACGCATTCCTCTCCAGCCATCAAATCCATATATCATACTTCTGATGGTGGTCTACCGTACCTCATAGGCTGAGTCATCATATTCCTGTCGAGAGGAGATCGGAACCTATCGAGTGTTCCGGTGCATCTTTTGTAGATCTATAAATCGCCTAGAATTCACCATACCCTCCATCGGGAGTACCTATTTCCGATATCGGAACGACAACTTTAAATACATACTTAGGTTACAAACCAATTGGGCCAAGATTTGAACTGCTTGTTTTAAATAATTATGTTCAAGCTTCTACGTTCATTACACACAATTCCCTACATTCCTTAATGTTTCCCTTG
Organism: Periplaneta americana; assembly: GCF_040183065.1. Lineage (NCBI taxonomy): Eukaryota > Metazoa > Arthropoda > Insecta > Blattodea > Blattidae > Periplaneta > Periplaneta americana. The sequence goes on from NC_091119.1 coordinate 127,338,261, forward strand.
TTACAGGTGCGTGAGTATACTACTTTCTTGTATTTCATTACTACTTAGAATTAGTTTATTTCTAACCTGTGAAGCAGACCTCTGGAAGCTAATGCCGATTATTAAAACACGACGATACAATCATTACATACCTTTAAGTTCACTTCAAACTCATCAACTGTTGTTCGCATACCTAAATACAAGTACCCCCTGGTAAGAGAACACCCGGTGGGTAGCGGTGTTTGGCTGTGATGAGAAAATATCCTCAACCCTTTACCCTTTCCTCCCATCCCACATGGTAAATAATTCTGAGAACGAAATCATTCCTGCCACAGTATTAACATGTGCCCTTGCTGATGTCAATTTCATTCAAAGACTTTTCTCAACAACATTTCTTCCCAGATTATTTACTCTGTTACATGATCCTTATTCCTTTAAATATTTCGTTTAGTTTTAATTAAAATTTCAGAAATACTTATCTTCATCTTTCTCTGAGATATTTTTATATCGTCGCTCGGCCTCCGAAATCCGCTATGTGTTTTTAAAAAGACTTTGGAGGATAAAGAAAAAAGCATTGCCATTCTTAATTCACTTGACTTCCAAAGCTACTATCGGTATAATTTCAATCTTTACAAGAAAAATGATGAAATTATACCGAAAGTAGGGTAACAAAACGTCTTCTTTTGTCCGGACATGTTTTCCTCTTTAGGCCTTTGTCCGGGGTCCAGATAGATTAAAAAAAAATCAATAAATGGCCTCCTTTTCATAACTTGTATCCCTGATATTTTGAAACACGGTCGACTTGATGCTCGCTTCCCTTCTCCTTTACCAGAGTTGACAATTCATCTTGATCCCTGTGTTAAAGCTCTAATCGAGAATATATTGTTTATTGTTAATAAAATAACATTGACAGAAATACAATCTTAGTTCTTCCCTGAAGGAGTAAAAAACTCGTGCTCAGGGAGATATCTAAACACAAAGATAATTTTTTGACACAAACTGGGTCAAGAAAAAAAAATATAGGAATAAATTATATTTAAAAATACAATTTCAATTTTAACAATTTAAGTCATACAAATACACATACATATTAAATCAATATATATTCTTTAAAAATTAAATTCCTAACGCTATTTTTTAAATTCCTGATACTAAAATTTTCCAAATTTTGGTATTTATCAATTATTTTATTGTATAACCTTGGACCAAAGTAGGTACCATGACTCAGAGCTGTGCTTGTGAAACACTTTGGTTCCTCTAGTCGTATAAAATCGGATCTTTTAGTTCCATATTTATGATAATACAATTTGAATTTATTACGGCTTTTATGTATGAAGATTAATAAGGCAGTATAATAAATCTGTTTAATTTTCAAAACATTAAAATCAGTAAACAAAAGCTCAGATGAGTAATCAATTGGTTTATTAAGGCATATTTTAATGATTCTTTTCTGAATAAGTATTAGTGGAGTGAGATTAGAATTACAAGCATTTCCCCACCCTAAAATTCCATACTGGAGAATGGATTGAAATAAAGCTAAATAAATGAGACGTAAAATATTAATTGGTAAATATGACCGAAGTATAACAAAGATATAAATTGTTTTACGTAATCTAGAGCATAAATATGTAATATATTTGTTCCATCGTAAGTTTTGGTCGATCGTAATGCCTAAATACTTAACTTCTGAGGATTCGGTTAATATGGGACATTCACAATTTTGAGAAGAACAACCTGAATGATGAATTTTGAGCCTAAAGGAAGATTGAATCTGCAATATCAAGTGGAATGTACCAGTGCAATGGGTGAAATTATAAAACTTAGTACAAGTTATAGTAAATAATTACCCAAGTGATTACATTGAAACATCGCAGTTTAGCCTAGGGGTGCTACTCAGCGAATGAACTACAAAATTACGCCAATGTCATGATGTTACTTAAGCTGAACAGGTTACTATGTGTTATCTTCCCTGCTTTTAAACTCACGATTATACCATAACTAACAGAATTAAACATAATAAGACTTATTTTCTTATTTATTATTTATAAGTGTTATTATTATTCTTTAATCATTTATTTTAATTCATATTGAGTATTCCTTCTGTGGACACCAATCCTTGGCAGACAGTGCCTCGTGGTGTAATTGAATTTCAGAATAAGATTACTATTGTCAAGGCCGTATACAGACAAGCGAAGGGAGCATCAAGTCGGCCGTGTTTGAAATTATCTGCTTTGACGCCTTTTCAAGTAATTTGTCTGTAGGTGGCAGCAGCATCGACGGAATATACTCTTTGCCAACGATCATAACTCCCTTTGCTCCTCCTTTTTAGGCCCGTTACACACTTGAAGAGATTTCGCTAGCGAGAAATGTGTTGCGAGAAAATTCAAAGATTGATAACATGGATTCAAATGGATGTCCACACACTGGAAGAGATTTTCGTTCGAGGAGAAAACCTCGAGCTAGTTTCTCGCTGAAATCGGTAGCTCAGCGAATTTCCTTGACACATTTATCAATGATGTTTGACATTTTTATACTCTTTATGAGGATTGAATGTAAAAAAAAGATATCTCAGATGGCAATGAATTGTATTGTTTTTATTGAAAATGAGGAAAGATGGCTAATATTTGCAGCCATAATCTTATCGAACTTGTACGATGTCACCCGTAGGCCTATTTATATGATACACCGGAAGAAAACTATAAAAACACGAAACTTAAAGAAGAAATATGGAGGCAAATATCAGATGATCTGAAAATAAATAGGGCTATATTTTTTTGATGAGATTTAATAGTATTCATTTGAAATAATGTTATCTATATGTCTTAACGGTTTACATAATTTTAATCAGAACACAGCAAAGAATCCTCTATCATATCATGAATGACAAAAAATTGAGGTCTATTCAACCTGAAATAACGCCTAAACGTATCATCCAAATCGAAATTAGTGACGGAAACTCGCCGTGAGATACAATGTGATTTTCAGATATTTCTGGCTTTATTTTAGGCCTACTTTTTCTTTTCATTAACAAAATATGCTCTTATAACTCCATTTCCTCATCATCTAAAGATTCAGATTCAACATAGTAGCGTTCGTACATAATTTGTAAAGTACGACAATATACTTATAGGTTATACATTTAAGTACGACAATGTACGTAAATACATAACCTGTAATATTTCCCCCAATGAATGATTACTACAATCGGAAAAATTCTCTCTCCATGAAGATTAACATAGCGAGGTGTGATCTGTGATAGCGAGAACTCGCTAATTGTGTGGAGGAAGGCTCTTCGTCTCTTCCTCGCAACACATTTCTCTCTAGCGGGATCTCTTCAAGTGTGTAACGGGCCTTATGGCCGTTGCTCAGAGGGAGCTAGTAAATCGAGATGCGAATGTAAATCTGAATAAATATTTTCTGTTCTCATTTATGGTTTTATTATAGTTCCCATGACTTTCACATGTAGCTAACTATAGGCTAAGATCATTATTATTATTTTTTTCGATGCTGGGTAGCTTTCGGTGTTGGACCCCGGACTCATTTCACCGGCATTATCACCTTCATCTCATTCAGACGCTAAATAACCTAAGCTGTTAATAAAGCGTCGTAAAATAACCTACTAAAAAAGTTTTTTTCATAATTATTTTATAATAAAATAGATATTAACATACTTTTAATATGATATAAGCCTAAATCTGTACTGTAAATATTTTATAAGAAAATAGATACTGACGTAATTTATAGTATAATATAGGCCTAAACCTAAATCTAAGTACATATTTTCTGTCCTCTTTTTTTCGAAAAATGTCCTCGTTTTTAAGCTTTGTGTCCTATGAATCTGGTCACCATAACCGAAAGTAGTTTTAAAAAAAAGAGCATTAAGAGCAGCAATGCTTTCTTCTTGTCTTGCAAAATCTTTTTTAAAACACATAGCGGATTTTGGAGGCGCAGCGACGATACTATTTTCTGTGTGTACAGGATGAATTGTAAGTAGTGTCATTAATTTCAAAGGATTATTCTTTGAGATATTTCAAACAAAAAAGTTTAAAATGTATAATAAATTCACTGAACATAAAAAAGCGCAATCTGCAATCCTTGTACTTGTTATACTATTCTCAGAAACTGCTGAAAATTAAGCAGTCAAAATGGTCCCATAATTTATTCTGTATCACTTGTGTTATGCAGAAAAGAGAAAATGGATATATTAAATTAAAGAAATATGAATTAATTAGTTGCTATTTTGTTTTCACGAAGTGAGTACTCCAGAATTTAATCATGACTTTTAAATCCTCGGAATATTGTAACTCAACATCTTCCGTTACACCTTGTATCTTCCAATGATGTCTCCTTTAATAACTTATTTTGAAATATTACGTCTTGAAAGAGAGATTTTCAAGGAGGATTCTAAAGCCCTTACATATAAATGAAATTACTTTCCCACAATTTAAGTTTCCTCATGCCTTGTTTTCCGAATTAATTAAAATCTAAAGCAAGGTAGCATCATGGAAATCTCAAATAAATAATGCTAAAACAAGACATGATTTCACATTTCAAGTCCAGATCTTAAGAGTCGGTATTATTTGGTATGAATTACATAGAGCATCTTCTTTCTAAATGTAAAATATATCTAGGAGAATTGCTTATCTTAACAGTATAATCTGGATCAGCTTACTGTACTTAATACCGTAAGGGTGAAACCTAACCATTTTCCCCCATTACTACATAAGCTAGTGGATTATGGTGATTTTCTAGTTCGCAGGTTGAATTTTCTTTTGCCAATTTCGTTTAGAATTTCGGTTCTGAGAAATACTACAGCTGGTAGTTATTTTATAACTGTTATGTTGACAGCAGTGACACAAGCTGTCGGTAGTTTAAATTCTGAAAATTCAAATTGTTCTAAATTTCTCAGTCGATTACTGGAAGCTAATGAAATTTGAACATACTAATAATTAATTAATATCAGTATTAATATTAATACATAATAGTTATTGTATGTGTTGCTTTGTGTTGTGGTTACAATTTCAAGATTAAACTCAGGTAGGTTAGGTGTAAATAAATATAACATAGTTCGTGTTATACATACCCTTGGGTAATCGATAGAAATACCATTTCACATTTTAATTGATTTATTACAATAATGGAATAAATATTCTTAAGCATACATTCGTATTAATCATTTCACGTGATCAAACAAAATGCATTTTTAGGTTAGGGCTCGTGAATAGTAAACTGTTTAATCAAAGCAATGAATTTCATGTTGTCAGACAAAATACATTTCAATATTAGATCATACACTAATCTACTAACTAGTAACATAATGTGCGAGAGGTCCAGAAGAAAAATATATTGTTTCACAAATTACTTAACATTTTAGAAAACACTTCCCCAACATAAAGATGAGATGTGGTAAATAAGCCAGACATCGCTATTGTTAATATTATTATTATTATTATTATTATTATTATTATTATTATTATTATTATTATTATTATTATTATTATAGTACATGACATTGAGATTTTACGCTCTTTTAGTGATATCTACTATTAGTTGGTAACACTGAAGAGACGGTCAAATTAGCCTTTTAGGAACAAATCTTACGTGATCCTCACTATAGATGTTGAAAATTACTTCCCTCTTCCTCTACAGACATCCACACACGTCGCTCCATGTTTCTCGGAGTTCGCAGCAATATTTCCTCGTTAATTCCGTTGAATTCTGTGATTATATTGCTCTTCAAATCGTCAATTACTTGTGGTTAATTCTCATAATCTCTGTTTCTAATATAACCCCACAATAAATAATCCGATGAAGTCAAGTTAGATGATCAGAGTGGCCACACATTTTTAGAAATTTCTCTATCTCAGAGTAACTTGCTACCAGGTTGAGAGCAAACATCTGACGTGTCTCATGTCGCTACCGTCTTTTGCTTCACTTATTGTTGTCCATTTTTTGTTTGCCTCAACGTATGTTTCTAATATCTTCCACCAAGTTTTCCAGACGAGATGTGCGATGCATGGCAGTCTCGTTCTTGTAGTTTCCAATTTTCTGATTATGGTCAGTATTGTGTTTCCCTTCCAAGGAATGCCCCTTTCGTATTCTCTCTGAAATGCCCTTTGTGTGGCAACGATGAAGTTTGATCGTCAGTATTTTTTCACTAGAAGCACACGCTGAGGCAATTGATCATAAACAACAAATGAACAACAACATTAAGTTAAACAAGATTGTAGCGATGTCACACAAAAAATACGCGGGAGGTTACGAATCGCTAATGATGCAGTCTACGCCGACCATACAAGCATGTCCGATTCACGCGTTCTCAGCTGCGAGTCAAGCCGAACGCTTCGTACACACAGAGACTCTATTCTGTGTCGTCGATGCAAGTTCTAGCGGTTCAATGTGCATATCGTTCGAATTTCCACTCTTGTAAGATTACGTACGCAGCGGTAAAAAAAGTTCGGAATGAGGCCTAATGCACTTTTGCACTGACGATGGATTTGAAGAATTAATTTCACTTTGAAATATTCAATCACTGCTGACCTCTTGCGTCAACTCTAATAAATACCTGTATACACAAAAGAGAATCGGTCTCATCAATTGGAAACTGTTTAGTTGGGATGCAGCATTCTTTCATGACAGACGGGGGGAGGGGGGGTTGGGTGTGATGTGAGACTATAAATGCTAGTTAGTATGTACTATTCACGATGCATATTGAAAGACGAAAGAAGAAACAGAATTTGTATTAAAAGTTTTAATCGATATGAGATGTGTATTTACAAACTTCATAATTAAAATTGTGTATCAAAACCTGGAAGTGTACTCGGATGGAACTTGAAATTTAGAAACTTTACTAAACGTATTTTATAGGATAAAAGCTTGATGAAATTAATTTGAAACTAGCACTTTAATGTGCAAACTATGTAAAAGTTATTTGAAAATAGTACTTTAGATAACAAAATTATGTACAAATTATTTTAAAACAGCAATTTGATATCAAAATTCTGTACAAATCATTTCATGGATAGCACTTTGATATCAATATTTTGTACAAATTATTTGAGCATAATACTTTAATGTCAGTATTCTGTACAAATTATTTGAACACAGTACATTGGTGTAATAATAATGTACAAATTACTTTAAAACTGTATAACGATGTTTTAGATAAAGACCTCATTGAAATTTACTTGGAAACGATTTTAAATCTCAAAATATCACTAAAATATATTATAAGGCACCGTTTTAGAAGTCAGATTCTTGCTAAATTTATCGCCTTAAAATATAAAAGTAGTTTAAATTAAGTCAGATGATGATAAGGTGAAAATAAAAATCACTGAATTACTTAATAGCATCGCCTGCTTGAACGCATATGATGGCTGCTTACACTACCTTCACATAAGACCATTTTAACAATGCTTTCGCTGAAATGATAGGTGGCAGCACCAAATATACTATGTTCATCCGTATGTCTTCTCCAAACTATGGGGGAAAAACCCGCTGTTTCATCTATTTTGTGCCAGTGTAACATATTGAATTGTATTAAGAATAATAGGGTCTAACCATCAAAAACTTGTGTCAGAAAATCTTGTGGATAAATTCGTGAAACCTCTACTTAGTAATGTAAGGAAGTTTCATACAGAAAAAGTTTTCCGGTTTTCTTGTTCTTTCAAAAGTAAATAATGTAATGTAATGAAGAGGAACAAGAAGAAGAAGAAGACAGAGTCGAGAAACAAAATAATATTTTAATCAATACTACAAAAATAAAGCATAGGACCTACATCCACAAGCAACTTCACTGCCCGGTAGGAGTTGACATCTAGCGACAATTTTTTCCTATTCATGTTAAATGTTTGACCATTGACTTAGCAGGCAGTATAAGAACCATCAGCTGCATGGATGCGTTCGAGCAGGCTGTGCTTCATAGATACAAGTTTTAGTACGTTTGAAGTATTCCAACACAAGTTAATAAAATTAATCTTTCACAATGAAAAATTACCACATATCTGAAGAATTCAGAAGGCCGTGAAAGCTAATTGTTGCAATTAATATTACTCCATGTCTGTATTATATAGTTATGGGATTTACACTCTTATGTGGATTAAATGTTAATATGTTTTAATTAAATTTTGCAAAACATGTTTAATATTTTCGTCATCTGTGCTTTCATTTTGACCTGTAAGTGCTTTGGAGATGTGTCAATAAAATGTGTTTCTTAAGCTATACGTATTATTAATATGGTAGGTTATAAACCAGTTTCTTATTTCTTATAATTAAACTATTGGTTAAATTTTATCAATGTCTTAAAGTATATAAGTTATAAGTCCTTATTATATTAATAGTTCAGAAATTGTTGGCATTTCGAAACCCATCTAAATACTGGATATTTATCTAATGTCACAGGTAATAATATTAAATTTTTTTCGATAAATAGGATAGAAGCGCGAAGTGAAAACGTCGCTTCACGTTAAATTTAGTAAGATTATTTTGAGAGTAGTTGTTGTTTGGTCAACTGTCCGAAGACAGGTCTGAACCTCACAAGTGATACCAAGAAAGCAACACTTATGAGGCAACTAGGCCAGGAGATAATGGGATAGGGTGACTAGGTTTGCATGTAAAGATTACTGTTCTCAGTGCAACTGCACATTGCACTGCAGCATATGTTCAAGTGTGTTCCATTTCTTGAAGACAGCACCTCACGCGATTCTGACAATCCCGTCACTCTTGCTTGTAAAATGTGGATAACATTGAATAATTTCAAGGGAAAAATTGTTCAACCAGAAGTCCCGGGATCGATACCCGGCCCCGGAACAATTTTTCCCTTGAAATTATTCAAATCTGCTTTACAGGAAGCTTTACCTGAAATACTAGATTTGAATAACATTGTTTCATCTAAAGATGCAGGCTTTTCCTGGAAAACACACTGTTTCACATATCGACAGAAAAATCTAAATGTGTGAGTTCTGGTGACCGTGGAGGCCATGACTGATATCGACCTTGTTCAATCCATTGCAAACTGAACATGTAATTTAATTTCTCACGAAATGTCATAGCATAACTTGTTGTGGTCTTATCTAGCCGAAAGCACATTCTCAACCGTTTATTCAAGTGGAAAATTATGTAAGAAGTCAATTATAATGCTGTCCAACCATTCGCCAAACGTGTAGGGCCTAATGGTTAATATTTCCATAACAAAAATATATGGTCCCCCAATCACATCGAATCTATAGATAAATTGAAACAAAGGATCAGTCATGTTATCCAACATATTCCACAAGCAATACTTGACAGAGGAATGTCGGGATTGAGTGAAGCATTGTCTTCAAATAAAACGAGCAAACTTTGGATATTTGCGGTATTGCACTGTGCAGTTGCAATGAGAACAGTAATATTTACTTTCAAATTTAGTCGTATTTACCTAAGGATAATGCAATGTAATAAGATATTTATTGCAAAGAAAGTAGCTAATGTGTTATGCCAGCATTTGCCAATTTAATTTTTTTCCTGACTTGACAAGTGACCTTTGTATCCCACGGTATTACTAAAATACATGAATTAATTTTAATTACTCACTTATTTTAGGTTGTGATGCTTATGCAGACGAAAACAAAAGTACAACCGAAGCTGATACAGATCAAAAGATCGTGGGTGGGACCCCCATCGAGATAACCAAGTTCCCGTACATGGTATGTGACAGCCATAATACAAAACTTGTCTCCTATGGCAGTGACAGGTCTATGCTTGCGTCGTTTCTTGGACTAGAAAGTCCATGCTCTTGCATAAATATTATTACATTATTATTATTATTATTATTATTATTATTATTATTATTATTATTATTATTATTATCATTGATACACTGAATGCCGCAACTTATTTTCTTGCACTGGGTATGATGTTAATTAAACATTCAAGTTCTTTGTTTTATGATGGTGTAAAGATGGTTCTCATCAAGCTGTGACCTACGATTATTTAGAATAATATAACCACAAACCATTTAACCAAACGTTTCACGCGGTTATAGAGATTCTGATTCTACGAATCGTTTGCCATTCTTTTTTAGTTTCAATTTTTAAGAAGCCAATCTTAAAATGATATATATTAGAATATTATATTTATCAAAATATGGTGAAGTAACTTAAAAGTACAAATATATGCAGAGTACAATTCATTATAAGAGAATAGAAAATATATATTATTTTAATGTACCGAAGTACATGTGATATTTCCATGCAGATATTCTGCGTCATCATACGATGAAAGAGTAATGGAACGGAGAAAAATCCTCTCCGGCGCTGGGATTTGAACCCGGGTTTTCAGCTCTACGTGCTGATGCTTTATCCACTAAGCCACACCGGATACCCACCCCGGCGTCGGACAGAATCGTCTCAGTTTAAGTTCCAACTCTTGGGTTCCCTCTAGTGGCCGCCCTCTGCACTACGTCATAGATGTCTATGAACGTAGGACTGAAGTCCACACATGAAAGGAGTTGGACCGGCACCGTGGATCGTGTCCCGGCATAGCTCAATTGGAAAGAGCCCTCAGCGCGCAGAGCTGAAAGGTCCCGGGTTCGATTCTCGGTGCCGGAACGAATTTTTCTCGATTTAATGGTGATAAATAAATAAATAAATAAATAAATAAATAAATAAATAAATAAATAAGTAAATAAATAAATATTTCCGAGGTTTTCCCCAACCGTAAGGTGAATGCTAGGTAATCTATGGCGAATCCTCGGCCTCAACTCGCCAAATACCATGTCGCTATCACCAATCTCATCGACGCTAAATAACTTAGTAGTTGATATAGCGTCGTTAAATAACCATATAAAATAAATGAATAAATAAATAAATTATTAACGCCATTTTAGTTGTATTTTAATACAGTGCATGATAAAGTGTAATATAAAGTTATCTTATACCGTATTTTCTTCTAGGTTGCATTGCAAACTCGAAAGAGACAATTGAGGTGTGGTGGAACGCTAATACGTCCTGCCTGGATCCTCACTGCGGCACACTGTCTAGTAAATGTCAGGTGTGTATGCTCTACAGGATAAAATTTCCATATTCAAAACGTGAGATAATCACAAAATTATACTAAAATTTTAATGAAAAAAATAATAATGTCAAGTGCAAAAATAGATCATAAGATTAGTCCAGTTCTGGGCGTAAGAGAGGAAGTGAAAAGGGCGGAGAAACCTCCGTCCATGTCCTTTTCGCTTACACCACCTTATGAACGAACACACAATAAGGCTCTGTGCATTAGTGGTGGATTTAGACAACCAGCGAGAGTTGAAAGTTCGTAAAAGCAATTATGCCCGCTTGACACAATCCATCGCTGTCGGCTCGTACCGCACCAACATTAGACTACTGTCTCAGCCGGGGAAGATGGAATGTGGAGTTAAGGAGTAATTTGAACTGACTCAATCGAGTTATCAGCTCCCAGGCCTGGATTAGATATTAATCCAAATTTTTGTGCGTCCATATGTCTCCTACTGTCTGTGTTTGTCTCCATGTCTCTGCTTCTGTCTCTGTTTTATTATCTGTCTGTAGTTTTCTCTGTGTGATTCTCTCTTAACTGTGTCATCTCTGCGTCTGTCGCTTACTCTCTCTACTTGCTTGTGTATCTTTTGAGTGAAAATCTTACGATTATAAAAATTTATCTATTAAGTAAATGAATATAAGTATAACATAACAAAATTGGGATGGAGCAAGAGATAAAACTTTGGAAATTTTATTGAATAACTGCGAGATACTTCCCCAAGAGTTACGTAGGCCTAGCTTTGCTATTGTGATGTTCAGGTTGATTATTCTTTGGCAAGCCATCTAAACAGGATAGGAAATTTCCTTTAAATCCGCCTGTGTATTGTGTGATTGAAACGAAGAGATGAACATGGAACAAATCAAGTTGCGCAGCATTGCTACAATAAGATGACATCGTACAAAAGTACTGAATGCAAGACGGCGATTGACTTCACTTCACTATCAAGTGCCTAGGCATTGGATCAACAAGAACAACGTAACACATAATAAACATAGGTTTACTTTAGGAACTAGTATAAAAAAGTTCTGGCCTTTAAAATTAAATAAATAAGCATAAGAATTGGATGAAATATAAGTGTCCCAGCTACCGAAAGGAAAGAAATGGAAAAACATTCATGAATTTTTGGAAGCTAAAGAGACATTATTATGACTTGATGCGAGAAAACGGCGGGCTACTGGCATGGCGGCCCGCTCCTTGCGCGGTCTGCGATGCGCGGGCTGTTACAGGTGCGGCGAAGTAGATCGTCAGTCGCCATATGGCATTCCCTGTAGTCACAAGTCGTGTTGCAGAAGTCTTGATTCAACAAGTGTACAAAGTTAGTGTAGTATAAAGTTTAATGATTATTGTGTATTTAGGCAGGGTTTAAGCTAGAAAATAAATGTTGTTGTTGTTTTCTAATGCCAGGCGTTTGACAATAAAGTCATTTGACCTCTTGCACTCCAATATTTTTCAAAGATATTATCAGCTAGAAAATAAACAATTTTTGCAAAAATGCACAAGTGAAAAATTACATTTGTGAAAATTGCGAAATGCTTTTGCAGAAAGATAAAATTAATAAAGTATCCAGACACAAAAAGTTATGTAATTTGTTTCTTGGAGTTTTATTACTTTCAATCCATGTTATCACATTCTACATATACTTATGTAAGTAAATCATTACAGTAGACGTAGGTATGTTTAGAATCAATTACTGCTGAATTTACATCACATTAAGATACGTTATTTTATGGACACTCTAAACATTGAAATTCTTTACTATTAGGCCCATCACAAATTTATTGTTAGCAGATTGCTAACTCTTTTTACAAAAAGGCGGTTTCTAATTCCAGTTTTTGCAAGATTCATGCAACTAAATCCTCGCTCACAATTTACAGTATGCGATGGAATTATATAAATCAATTAGGAGAAATTGTTCACTTAACTTACATGAATTGCACCAGCTCTTTGAAATCAATTTCTGAACATCTATTGGTCAATACCTTTTTGAACGTGCCCATGCCATTAGTATTTCATTTAAATTCAGATTAGTTCAAACACATCTGTAATTTCATTTTCTCCATTACCACCTTCGTTTCTGAAGTCCAATGTGGTTGACACATTTTGCACATTTACATCCAAAGTTTGTTGCATGCTTAGAAGTCGAGTAAAAAATGCGACAAATGCTAATGTGGCTTAAACCCTGGTAGTGGCACGAACGTTTTGAGCGAAAACAACACATACCGGCTTGTTAACATTTATACTTCTCTGTTTGCTGACCAAAATCATCTTTCGTTTTTGTTCCATGTGATTACTTTTGATGAAAAAGGGTGCCTTTATATCAACACTAAGGGCAGAAAGGAATGACTGGGCTCTAACAAAAAAGCAACTTCTCGGAAAAACCTGGTGCTCAACCACGTAAGCAAATGCTGTGCATCTGCTGGAACAAAAGAAGATCATCTGCTATCAATTGCTTCTGAGGAATTAATCATTACTGCTGAGATCTATTGTCAACCTCTCAGACGTCTTGAGGCCGCAATTCAATATAAATAACCGGGAAGTCTGCATCAAGTGATTTTGCAGCATGATAATGTAAACTGCATACTGTACTGCAAATTTTATAAAAGTGATTATCCAAAAGCTCGGTTGAGAAGTTATTCTACATCCACCCTATTGTTCTGATTTTGCTCCATCAGATTTTCATCTTTTCTGTCCTCTGTCCAATGATCTCAGAGGAATCTTCTCTAATAACGAAGCTTCTTCGCAAAACCGGCTTGACAATCAACTTCACCTAATTTCTTCAGGAGTGGACTAGAGAAACAGTAAAAAATTTGGAAGTCAGTCATAAATAACGGAGGAAAATACAGAGTATCCCATTTATCTTGTGCACCTATTAAAACTTTTTCGTTTGGACAGGTATTGGAATTTTTGTTTTTGAGAGTTATGTTAAAACGAGGGGCTAACATGAGTGTAGAGATTTGGTGCATTTAACTACATTATGGTACAAGATACACGTGACGTCATCAATTTCTCAAATAGCATTACATGTTACATTGATTACACACATTAAGAAGAGTTCAAAAATGTATCACAATGTCAGCTTCCCAATCAATAACAACAACAAAATACAAAATGAATGCCATCAGAATGTGCCGTTTGTTGTATGCCCCATTGATCTTGTGCATTAACTTACACAAAACTAAAAACGACTGACGTCGTGTGTTGTGTGTCTGCTGTCTTAACATGTAAAGAAACCACAACTGTCGACGCCACAATCCACGTACAGTGGCCTGCACGTTCTCCGGACCTGTCGCTACTTGACTTCTTCCTGTGGAGAACTATAAAGAACAATGTGTACCAGAACATTCTAACAACACCAGACGACATGCAGCAACGCATTCGACAGGCTTGTGTGTCCATTCAGCCAGCAACATGCCGAACAGTCTTACGGTCTTTCGGGGAACGCCTTCGAATGTGTGTTAATGTGAATGGTCACCATTTGGAACATCTTCTGTGACTTTCAAAGCATAACATTATCACATTGGAAGTACGTTTTTGTTTCGTTTTGTTGTTATTGATTAGGAAGGTGACATTGTGATACATTTTTGAACTTGTCTTAATTTGTGTAATCAATGTAACATGATTTAAGTATATAGTGCTATTTGAAAAATTGATGACGTCACGAGTATCTTGTACCATAATGTAGTTACATGCACCAAATCCCCACACTCATGTTAGCCTCTTGTTCTAACATACCTCTCAAAAACAAAAATTCCAACACCTATCCAAACAAGAAAGTTATAATAGGTGCACAAGATGAATGGGACAGCCTGTATATTATTCGTTAGTTTTTGTGTTTTGTTTAAGTGTAATAATATTTTTATTTCATAACGGACCCTAAGAATTGAAGTGTCAATCTAATGACGAAAGTAGTTCTAGGGTTCGATATAAAGAAGTGATAGCTGTGTGCTACTGAATTTGCATTGTATCTTAAATAATGAAGAATTGAATTTCATATTTACTAACGAATATTCTTATCCACACAGGAACTTAGCGTTGCCAGTATTGCCCGTCAAGAATTTCATAGTGTTGATGGGGTCGCAAAGTGTTCTGCCGGGGGAAGAAGATAAAGGCGTGCAGTTCCGAAAACCAGTCTTATTTCTCGCCCATGAACAGTTCAATCACATCTACATGATATACGACGTGGGATTGATTAAGGTAAATGAGAAACAGCTCTGTAAGAGTGCTTTTATATTACCGACATAGTCAGAGCAAGTGATATATTGAAATATCAATACCAGAATAATATAAAAATGACAAAAAAACCGTTATCGTAGAATAGAAATTATCTCTGGGGCGCTTTTTAAGTAATTTCACAGATTACACTAGAGTCGCAATATAAAGTTTTATGTTTTTTAGATTTATATGTGAATAATTTTCTTTTACTTTTCCTTTGGCAATAATTTGATTTACTTCTTGTTTAGCGGAGACTAATCGTACTCCTTTTAAATTTGCTGACGATCAATCTGAGTTGGCTTCGGGATTTAAAGTTGAACATAAAAGATGTGGTTTTGCTCAGGTTATTGAGGAATCTCAATATATAGAGAAACTGTAAAAGTACAGCGTGCAATTAAACATAATATTCAGTACATACCAGAAAATTCCGCATGTGAACAAAATCACATGTCTGAAGCTCTTACTATTGGCTGCAGGACAAAGAACACTTTTATAACGCGACAGTAAATATTAATTCCCTGTCTAGAAGCACATCTGTTATATAATTTCAACATTTTAACGGTAAACATGCTGTTTTTCTATACACGAGTAGGAAATAGGAGATTTGAAGCAGTTGGAAAATTAATTAAGGCTGTCACGAAAGCATGTGACTTGTAGGCGTGGTCGATAGTGGACCGTTGTAATGAGACGTGATAACGTAACAAGGAGACTGCGTATTGGTGCGTCACCACTCAACACACTAACCCAAACAAAGAGATGGGAACGGTGGTCGGTCAATCAGTTCCTGTTAGAGTTTGCTACTTATGATGTATTACAATACTGTGTCGGTGATGTCATGGATGAATATAATAGGAGGCGAAACTGCAGTCAACACCATCTATCTTCGCCCGGCCGATGTAATAAGGCCAGCGTCCGGGGTCGTAGGTGGTGAACTTTTAGAACTACGTGATGAGTAGATCCTCCAGAGTTCTCCACTTATACGTTAGTTCTAAACAGTTAGACGAGAAGACAAGATGGAAGGCAGAAACTTGCAAACAAATTGAAGAAAATGTTCTGCACCTGGATTTAGCCTAAGTGGTATGTGTGTATAGGCCTATGCAGTGTATGTTAAACAGGGACGTTTATGGACCTTGTTTAAATGGTGTTGTTGAATATATTGTAAAGTAGTACATAGTAATGTAATGATTTAAATTACTGTCTAACTAGTTTTTGCAGATTTTTCCAATGCACTGTACACTAAATACGCATCGAATACAACATGGATTGAATACAATTTCAATTATCTAACCTTTTGTTTTTTCTGTCCCTTTTCGGTTGTATTTTAATAAGTTGTATTAGAAGGTGGTGTAAAATAGTGTGTCTCATCTTGCTGTTGGCTTCAATATGAACAATATGAATTTACAGTGGAATATTAGACAAATAAAAATTTTAATCGCTTATTTTAAATTTGGTTGTTTCAGAAGGGGGAGACGCTTCGTAATGTGTAGCGCATAATGGGCAAAGCATGCCCGGGTCCAGTACTCACAAAGCCATCCATCGAAGGCCAATCAGACAACTGCTGGCCTTACGTCCACATGCCCCATCAGAGGTGAACAGAACGGGAATAACGTGTGCTCAGCGTTATAGCTTATATTTGAAACCGGATTTCCTTGTCTATCATAGCTCCCAAAATTCATCACGATGTTGGATGGACTCATACACTGGCCGAAATTTCATGAGAACATTCCTTCCCCTATCTATGAGGAATCGAACCAGCACTCATTCCGTAACGGGAGTCCAAGCATGATGTCTTAGGACAGGACACTATGGCTCTGGACTCTGTTATGTTTATACCAAAACTTAAAAACTGTCGTTGTTTTGTATGTAATATAAAAGTAACACGTCAAAACAAAGTACAATGCTCCGTCGATATAGGAAAAAATCAATGTTCACCTACTTAAATATAACACGAGGAGCAAATCCCATGCAATAGCATCATGTTTAGGTACAGTCAAGAACAGACTATACATAGATATATAAAATACAATAAATAAATAATGAATGAATAAATGAATGAATGAATGAATGAATGAATGAATGAATGAATGAATGAATGAATGAATGAATAAGTAAATAAGTCAAACAAGCTAAACAAATAAATAAATAAGTCAATACATACCTAAACAAGTAAGTACATAAATAAATAAATTAATTAATTAATATTACTTTACTGATTCTTGCAATAAACTTAATATTTGCACCGTTTTCAAGGCGTTTAACAATATTTACCTTGTCAAAAATACTGAGACGTGAACGTTTTCTGACATGATGCCTTACCGGTATGAGAGAGCTTGAATTCTCGTCACACAAACAGACTACGTTGTACTTTTTTTTGCTTTCTTCAGGCTCAAACGCATTCTACTAAATCTGCGGAGCAGTGTAGCAGATAACTCGGGACTCACTTGAGAGAGACGAGTGGGTCTTGGACTGACAGCATCAGCATAAACATCAATGTCAACAGAAAACAAACATAACTCCATTCTCCCGTTTCCCCATATTTGGCATCCACATCATTCCGTCATCATTCCGTAGCATTCCCTGAAAGCCGGCTGAAAGCACGGAGGGGGCTGGCCTAGGGACGAGTGGGTTTGCCTCCTAGAAACACAGCATACCTTAGTATAGTCAGCAGGTGTGGGTTTGGGAATGTGCCTAGCTTGAGAGTTAGCGCAATAAATGTTGAAAGGTCGCTGTACTAGTACCCCCATCCCGAAATTTCATTTCAACCCAACATTTCTTACAAGTTCTTTAGGGGTCAGATCTCCCTCGCGGAAATCGAGCCCGGCAACGTTGTAGGCCGACCTTGCTGTGTGATTCGTTACAGCTAATGCCGCAAGCCCATTAATCTTTATTAACCATTTCGCGCCTTGTAGGAATAGTAGGACAGTAGTAAAAACATTATTGAAGATGAATGCCAAATTTTGTTTCAGGTCCACAGGTCAATTCCGCGTCGTGTAGTAATAATAAGAATAGTAAAAACATTATTGAAGATGAATGCCAAATTTTGTTTCAGGTTCACAAAAACTTTAACTTGCAAGAATCTGTCGCCATTGCAACTCTGCCACAGAAAGTTGAAAATCTGATGCACTCTACAATGTGCTCCACAGCAGGATGGGGATATCTCAAAGATCCGGGAATATTATTGGTAAGTATGGAAAACTGTCGATCGAGCTAGCTGAGTGGTCACACTTTCAGTTTGTCACACAAGCGGTCCTGGTTCGAGTCCCGGTCAGGACTGGGATTTTTGATTATAAAATCTATAGTCACACATGAGGCTAACAAGGTCGCATTTGGGATTTTTCTCGGGGTTCTCCCGTTTCCCCATATTAGACATCTACATCATTCCGTTCAACATTTCTCCATTTCGTCGTCATTCCACAGCATTCATCGAACGCCGGCTGGCGAAGCACGGAGGGGATGGCCTAGAGACGAGTGGGGTTGTCTGCTGGGAACTTGGGTACGCAGTTAATTTTGGTGTTGGTTGGAAATGCGCGTAGCTTCAGAGCTATTGCAGTAGACTTTGAAAAGTTGCAGTGCTGGGTCACATTGCCCCCCCTCTCGAAAATTCTATTCCATTCCATGAACCATAATAATGATTATTGATGTCGAGGGTCATGATTGGTTTATGTCCAACACTCTGTTGCATGTGATTCGTATGTATCAAATAGCTAACTTTTAATTGGAATAGTCAATGTGACATTATAGTATATGATAATTATGAGATATGATATATGATAATTATAAGATATGATATATGGTAATTTATGAGATATGATATATGATAATTTATGAGATATGATAGGCTATATGAGATATGATAGGCTATATGAGATATGATATATCATGATATATGAAATAACGTATATAAGGAATAACGCATTGCTTATTGTTTTCCATTTTCTTTAATATCTTTTTGAAGCTTTTAAGCCATCAACATCAGTTTCTTCACCTATATTTGTTGAATGTCAATTACGTGGAAAAACTTTTACTACTAGAGGCATTAATATTCACTTGGCCCGCAGTCACGATTCTATGCAAGAATCGCTAAATAATATTAATGAAGACATATTATACGATCTGGATCAGAAGAGCGAAGACCCAGCGACTTCACAGATTAATTATAGCTCCAATATAGAAAAAATTAATCACCTTATTGGCGATACTGATAATAATGAATCCTCAACACCCAATATAATTCAATACCATATGGAGATGAATGATATTTACTCTTCCTCTACCACTTCAACTCCTTGCCTGCTTTCAACAGCTCTGTGTAAGGCATGTGGCAAATCTTTTTCTCAACGGAGTATCAATCTTCACATTACCCGATGTCATGAATCTTTGAAACATAATCCAACAGTATCGTCTGACATTTCTGTCAATAATTCTCATGTTTTGATCGATTCAAGTCTTTCTCCCAATAATACTTCGGAAGGATTCTTTTCATGCCCTACTTGTCCTTCTACAGATTCCAAGATTTTCAAATCTGCTAGAGGATTGAAGATTCATTGTTCTCGAGTTCATTCTCAATCTTTTATTCCAGATTCTTCTACATATAATTCTATAGATGATTTTTACTCTAAACTAAGTACCCACAAGAAAAATGTTAATGTATTACGCCGAAAACCTAAAGGCGCTAGATCTTCAGCTGCCAGTCGCTTAAGTCAACAAATTCATTTTTGTTTATCGCACAGTACTAGGCTACTAACTCCTGGCATTATTTATTTCTATTCGCATATTTAGCTGTTCGAGTTCCTGATCGTTCTGGTAATAAATCTCTAATATCTAAAAATTAAAGACAATGTGACTAACTTCCCATCCAATCTTCATGTCAGAAATCGTTCATATAAAGGTGATTCTCCTTCTAATCAAATCCGCCTGATATATGATATGTGAGATATGATATATGATACGATATGTGATATATGATACAATATGTGATATATGTATTTGTCTTTAAGCAATATAACTTTCATTGAGGCGGAACTTCACATTATTAGCATACAGTGCCGACTCACCGTTTTACACGTCTCTCGTATAAGTCGTTTAGGACATTACTTATTTTTAATTCATTATTGCAATTCTTAGACTAGTCCTTTCATGTCTGTCATCAATTCTGCAGTGCTCGGGAAAAGTGACACAAGTCAGTTTCCACAAACCTTTTTTGATAATTTATTGACAACTTACGGAACATCTGCTCGCTTGGAAAAAAAAATACAGGAGTATTTCTCCCATTAAAATAATTCATACAGAAAAAAATCAAATCGACATAAACCAGTGTAACTTGTCAATAAATTATCAAAAAAGGTTTGTGGAAACTGACTTATGTCACTTTTCCCAAGCACTGCAGAATTCTCCCACAAGTTTACTCCTAACCCATTATTATACCAAAAATACTATAACCCCCCTTCTGTATGACACATTTCCCTCACTCTACATCTATAATTATTTGCACTTTGCACTGCTCACTTTTCCACATTGCTACTTTTCAGGTCTTAGTTTCCTTTTCTCACGATTTATGTCCCCTCCACACCATTTCCTTAAGTCATACTGTTTTTTTTTCCTTGTTTTCCCCCCTTCCTTAGTCACTGCTCCCTGAACTATCTCCTACTTACGTTACTGTACTTCTCGTCAGCCTCGATGTAGATCTTAGTTCCTTCACCACTTCGGAATTGCTCCCATCTGATGTCCACTATTTCCATTAGCTTGCATCGAGGCCTTCTTCTGCTGAGCTTGCTGAATACTAGTTCGCGTCACTCCTGTTTCTTCTTCAGTTGACGTCACTGCCTGCTTTCCAGAAATTTTCGCTGACTTTGACACGTTTGCATTTGTCTCGCGTACACCCACCTTTATATACGATATTCTTGATGTTTTCTTTCACAATTTTTCTGTTCCTTTCCTTTTCTTCTGAGCCTACAATCGGTTCCTTCAATGTCACTAAGTACTCCTCTACACTAAAAACCAAATTGTTTATCTTAATTTTGTTCTTGATAAGTTTCGCGAATTGTCCATTTCTTCGTGCTGCTTTAAGAAAAGGGATTAAAACTCTTCTTCTACTTCTCACTTCGTAGCTCCAGTCGTTATCTATTCTGATCGTTGTGTTCCCTAGCATTCTTATATTCTTCATAATACTCTCCTTCGTAACCAAACTCTTAAATTTTACTAATATTGGCCTAACTTGTTCTGAATTTTGTATTTGCTTCCTTCCTACTCTAAATGCTTCCTGTACTTGTCCATCGCTCACGTCCATACCAAAACATTCCCAACACACTCCTAATATCTTCTCATATGTATCGATACTCTGTTCTCTATATTTTTCTTTTATCCCGAAAAATAACAAGTTTTTCTCCTCTTTTCCTCCTCAAATTGATCCCATTTGCTTTTCAGAATTTCGTTTTCCAGGTGAATTGCTTCCATCTTCTTTCTTAGCTCTGCCATGCTCTCCTTTATTTCCATTAGGTCTTGTTTCACTGTACTGTTCTCCATTTCACTATTACGCACATTTATTCACCGGTTTAACACAGGTCAACGCCTCTACTACACGTTACTATCCCCTGACTTGCACAAAGCGAACCGACTTCCTCTGCAACTTGCTTAAGACTGAATATGTGATATAATATGATACGATATGTGATATATGAACGATACGATGCGATGCGACACGATACGATACGACACGACACAACACGACACGACACGATACGATACGATAGAGCCTGCCCATTCTTGTTCTCCCTACTGTGTGATGTCGGACAGTAAAATCTTATAATTAACTCGCAAAGAAAAATGGAAAGAGCTTTGTATAGGTCTATAACATTTCAATATGTTACTTGCTATGCCTCAGAAATAGAAGATAATATGGAGAGAGATGAGCACTGGAGTAAAGAGAAAGCCTTTACATGAAAATCTAATACACCCTCAGGGAACAGTAATGTGTACCCATTACGTCAAGTCTACTGCAGTATATTTCATATACAATTATTTTATGTTGTTGTTGTTGTTTTCTAATGTCAGGCGTTTGACAATAAAGTCATTTGACCTCTTGCACTCCAATATTTTTCAAAGATATTATCATGGTCAGCCACTGAAGCACAGATTTCGAGGTGTTCCGAATCCATTTCTAGTTGATTCTGTACCATTAAAGTAGTCCGCGCCTGGAGATCCGATTGGAGAACTATTTTACCTCCGGATAATTTTACCTTAATGGTACTCATTTCATATTGGAGTAAAAATGGCAAGTTGTAGCCGATTTAAGTGAACACCATATTTTAACGTTTTTGTGGCTACTTCACACACAACCCCCTGAATGTCTGGAGGACCACACCTGCTATTGGTCGGCGGGTCCATTTGACCTAGCTGGGAGATCACAATTCTTTTATTAACAATTCTTTTATCAATAATACTCAATAAAAGAATTGTATTCCAATGGATACCATCCCATTGTGGAATACTGGGAACAGAATGCGGATGCTTTAGCAAAGAAGGGCAGCACTGCTGTTATTAAATCTACATATACTCTGTGAAAAGATTTATTAAATCTACGTACTTAGACTTCAACAAACAAAATTTGATAACACAATCTCTAGGGAAAAAATGGAACTCTCTGCATTATACTCCACAGTTGATTCCCGATTTACCATGAAAATCGTCTGTAGCTGCATTTAGATTGGCAACAGACAATGACTGTTTGGCCAAGCACCTACATAGAATTGGAATATATCAATCCCCTAACTGCCCATTGTGCAACTCAAATCAAGAAATTGATTCGGAACACCTCAAAATCTGTGCTTCAGTGGCTGACCATGGCAATATGTTTGAAAAATACTGGAGTGTAAGAAGAGGTCAAATGACTTTATTGTCAAACGCCTGGCATTAGAAAACAACAACATATTTCATTTATAATAAAATCGTATGTAACAAAAATTCGTTTGCGCCTATTTTAAGTAAATCGCCATTTTCCTGTTTTCGAATGGAAATCTATTAATTATTATTTTAGTAACAAATTATATTTTATCATTTCGAGATCAATTAGTTACCATGTAAGCCTAATGAATATAAGCAAAATCTATTCATCGTTTAGAAGAAGTCGGAAGAAAATATGACGGATGGTATGCTGAGAACTATTTCTTGAATAAGTGATATTGGAAACGTGTATTCTGTGAACATCCCTAAACCATTGGTTTTTATAGTATATTTTCTACTAAAATCCTTTCATTTTATACAGAGCTTTTTTCAATAGGATATCCCACTTCTAAATAGGTGTAAATCTGCATCCATACTAGACTTTTAAATTGTAAGTATACTGAAATGATGCACGAAATCAGAAGTTTCAGTGGATACTGTCAGATGGCAGATTGCCTTCAATACATTGTTATAATGCTCATTGTTGTCACATAACCATTCATCTCTCAATTCTCAAAATGCAAGGATATGTGCGTCAGAAAATCCTCATGTGTACCATGAGACAGCACTTCATCCAGAAAGAAAATGAGTGTGGTGTGCAATATCCGCTCACAGGATCATTCGACCAATTTTCTTTGAAGAAACTGTAAATACTGATGTGTATAAGAACATTTTTTCTGGCTTCGAGGAGCAACTAGACAACATCGAATTCACGCCGAGATATTTTCAACAGGATGACGCGCCATGCCACACTTCTAATGAATCCATGCCACACATCAGTAGCTTCTTCGAGGATCGTGTTACATCAAAAGGTTTGTCGCCTACGAGATCGCCAAACTTGATGTGAGCGGATTATTTTCTGCGGGGTTAACTCAAGGAAGGATACTACAACATGGTGAAACGGGTAAGAATGTCTCCAGGAGGAAAGGGGACACTTCCAGCACTTCTTGTAGCTGTAAATTATTTTCCCAGAGATAACCTCTCATTTACACTTGGTTACGTTAATGTTTTGTTATTTTGTCACACAGTAAGCATATTTATGAAGCAGGATATCCAACTGAAACTCTTTGTACTCTGTATAATTCCAAAACAAAAACTACAGATAGACAGGCAGGTATGTGGACACATCAGTCACTTATGTAGATCTATTTGTTCTTTGACTCTTCAGCTTCCTTCTAAAATTTCTGACACCCTGATGATGGTACACGTGCCCATCATCGACATCGCCACATGCCAGTTCTACTATTCATCGGATGCTGTACATGAGACAATGAATCTGTGTGCCGGGTACAAAGAGGGAAGAAAAGACGCCTGCAATGGTGATTCCGGAGGCCCACTGGTCTGCAACGGAACTCAGGTCGGCATCGTCTCATGGGGCTACGGCTGCGCGCTGGCCGAGAGGCCTGGAGTTTACACCCGAGTGGATTATTATCTGGACTGGATAAACACTTCTCTCATGAAATATAAATATGGTACAGGCAGTGCAAGAAAGAAGTTATCATGGCCAATTTTCCATGTTCTGTTTGTGGTCATTGTAAATTTCAACGTGTAATTTGACTGATTTAACAAAGAGATATGTTTAAAATATATTTTACAATTTTATAAGCTTTTTATCATATTAATTAAAGTATTTCGCCTTGCTTAATGAGATACAGAAGTTACGTTGTGACAATGAAGCTAGCTAGTGAGTACAAATTACATTTATAAAGCAAAAAATGTTTCTAGCCACTACCGTAAGAGCCAGGCTCGTGTACGGTCTGATCTTAGTCAATAATATAACATAAAATTTACAAAGACAGTTTACTAAATACAGTAAGTAACTTAATTCAAGCCAATAAATACAACACAAGAGCAAGAATAAGGAAGAAAGAGAAAAAGAGAGAAAAATACACATTTAATATAAATTGACAATCCGACAGAAGCTATGATACTTAATAAAAACATGAATATAGTCTACAGAAATAAAAGGTAAAAAATGCATATGTTAATATTATATATCACGGATAATTTTACAAATTTCTTTTTTAAAACCTTCAATTTCAAAATATTTCAAATTTGGAAAATGGTTTGTAATTTTATTATAAAGTCTTGGGCCGAAACTAGCACCATGTTTAAGAGCTGCACCTGTATGACATTTAGGCTCAATTAATGGGAAAGCAGACTTTTGTCTTCGAGTACGATATTCATGTCGATTAGATTTATGTTTTATTTGATTTCTGTGGTAGTAAGTTAGTAAACTATATTTATAAATTTCTTCAATAGACAATACATTAAAATCTGTATAAATTAAATTTGTTGGGTAATCCATATTTTTGGTCAGACAAATTTTTATTAATCTTCGGTGTATTAAAATTAATGTATTAAGTACAGATGATGCAACTCCACCCCAATTTATTATATCATATTGTATTAATGATTGTACTAAAGCTAAAGATATTATTCTCATTGCCTCCTTATTGATAAAATTTCGAAGTATTATGAATTTGGAAATTGTCTTTCTTATACTTGTACACATGAAATCAATTTTTTTATAAAAGCAAATAACTATAAACATGGAAATAGGTCTATACTAAAATTATTACGCCTATCGCTTTACGAATACTTATCTTTTTATTGAATTGTATCGTTTCACACGAGAACTATAACACTGCAGACGGTCGGAACTAGGAACTAGCTCCTGATTGGCCCGCATCGGGAGACCCTACTGACCGCTTATATATCGGTTAGACGTGGTCCAACGGCACTTCAATCTCTGAAGAAAATGGCAGAGTTAGTCATCGAAAGCTTGGGAGCAACAAGAAACAGGACATCAACAAAATAATAAGTAAACCAATAATTTGTGTAATATGAAAATGAATACCGATTGGTCATTGCTGACCATGTTGTCACTCATTTTAGTATACTAATCAACTTACAATTTAGCGTGATGTACTTTTAATTACGATGTCCCGAAGTATATATATTATTTTCATGCATTCATATGATAACGCAGAATTTCTGCATGAAATATTATATGTACTTCGGTACATTGTAATAATATGATATACGAAAATAATCACTTAGTGATTTAAGACGGCGCTCATTTCGTCGGATCCCAGCCACTTAGTCACTCGTAATGAGTGCACCTCTGCACATTAATGTGTTGGACATTGTGCCACGGTCACATATCTGCGATGCAGTGCATGAGGGTTGGCCACTAGAGGGAACCTAAAGAGGTGGAACTTAAACTGAGAGGATTCAATCCGGCATCGGAATGGGAACCCGGTGTGGCTTAGTGGATAGAGCGTCAGTACGTAGAGCTGAAAACCCGGGTTCAAATCCCGATGCCGGAGAGAATTTTTCTCCGTTCCACCCATCCTTCATCATGTGATTTACTTTTGCTTTGAATGCATCTTCAAATTATTAAATTCAGTTGTTTGAAGTAGCCAGAGATAACAAGTCCAACAGAGCAGGCGACTCCTTTGGTCGCGATTTTGAATTGTCTAATAAGGAAAAGAGCTATGGCATTTACACCGACAACATGGAGACTTCAACACCGCAGACAAACAACTACAGAGAATAAGGTTCCCTGATTCGACGTAAAGTCCATGACTTTGATTCAGTATTACAATATTTGAAAGTAACATAGCAAAATATAAAATATATCGCTCAGCTCTCCATTTTTATCCAGTGAGAGTCGGTTTTCTAGGTATGTATTGTTTTTTTTTATTAGTGGCGGGTACTTGACTTTTCTTCATTCACCCGTATGAAGCCAGTTGTGTAGAACAATTTACCGACAGAGTCGTTGTCCAGGTTACGCCATAAGAGGCTGAGGTATGTATTTATATTTGACATTATTATGTTTTGCGTACTTTATATTTAGTTTGATATAGACATTTCAGTTAAGATTTTCAAAGATACAATTATCACAACCCTGATCTCCGTTACCACATCTTATTCGTCTCCTCCAGAGGAAAAACCAAATGATTTAACTTACATACTTAAAGCCAAAACTGAACCCAGGAAAAAGTGGCAAAATACTCCAGATCCATAAGCAAAAAGGGTTTACTACCGTTATCAAAGAGTCATATGACGGAAACACAAACTAAAAAAAAAAAAAAAAAAAAAAAAAACACTTTTTCAGATAAAGTTGAAGCACTTCAACCAAGTGAAAAAGAATTCTGGAAAATCACAAATCATTTACTAGGCAAATCCACACAAGTTAAAAATTTATTTTGGCCTCATCATTGTTGTGAATATTTATAAATTAGTCCAAATACTTAAAATCGATTAAATTACTAGTCTAAATTGGAATAATGTCAGTGATTAAAACTTTTCAACTTCTTTACTGTGTTAATTTTTTTAGGAAATCACCTGGCTGACTAGTTTCGAAGTGTTGTTCTTCATTGTCTAAAGCCTAGTGAAGATCCCGCGCTATCTTCTGGTTTCCTGTTATGGTATGGTGTGTTCATGATTGTCTCGAATAAGGTCTGAATTTTGAAACTGAGTTGAGTATTCAGGGCTCTGTTTCATTAAACTGACAAGTCCTACAATCATGACAATTCTACAAATATGTAAGAATATTGTAGCACTTGTTTTCTAGCAAAGCTTACCTGCTTTGGCAAATACAATTTGTGAATTATCAACAGCGTTTCATAAACATGACAATGACAGATAAAGTATGTGTAAACATGTAAGATCGATAGCAAATCATTTTTTCTTATTCATTTCATATTTTTATAAAAGTATGAGACAAGATTATTGGATGATCTATAATTCACGCTACTATTGAATTTGTAAAAATTAGTAACCTTCGAAAATAAATTATGAACAGTGAGAAAATTGCAATAATTGTAAATTTGACTAAGAAAGCAACGACATTTCTATCAGCAAATGTAGGCTCATTTTCAAAAGAAACATCCCAATGATGATTCCATCACGTCTTCGCAAATTGGCTGCTCTCATGAAGAACTGTGGAATGATTTCAATAAGCAATATTCATTCATTCATTCATTCATTCATTTATTCACTTATTCACTTATTTATTTACTTACTTATTTGTTTACTTATTTACTTATTTACTTACTTATTTACTTATTTATTTACTTATTTACTTACTTATTTACTTATTAACTTATTTACTTAGTTATTTATTTACTTATTTACTTACTTATTTACTTACTTACTTATTTACTTATTTACTTACTTACTCACTTATTTACTTGCTTACTTAGTTACTTACTTACTTATTTACTTAGTTATTTACTGACTTAGTTACTTACTTATTTACTTACTTACTTAGTTACTTACTTACTGACTTACTTATTTACTTACTTATTTACTTACTTATTTACTTACTTATTTACTCACTCACTCATTTATTTATTTATTTATTTATTTATTTATTTATTTATTTATTTATTTATTTATTTATTTATTTATTCATGTGCAGCAATTCTCCTACTTTGCTCATTATATTTTCAGCTGACGTTTTGCTAATACGAAATTTATCCATGAATACAAATTCACTGAACATTTAAAATTTAGATTTATCCTTTCTTTAAAAGGCTTTGTCCTGCGTGGTTCTTCCTATAATCATTATGTACTTTCTCTACTGCTGCTAGTATTGAACATGACTTACTTAAAATAAAGTATTTTCCCTAAAATTCACACCAACATTCAACAGCCTCAATACAATATAGCCCAACTAATGCAACAGTAAATTGTCAAGTTCCTATGACATACGAAACATGAGGTGTCAGAATTTCATGACAATTCTACAAATATGTCGAATTGTCAACAAATGAATTGACACTTTTCTGTTTCATAAAATAAAATATGTCAGAAAAGTTTTGACAACTTGTAAACTTTGCCTGTCATGGTAAAACTTTTATGAAACAGGAATCTGAAAAATTGTCGTGACAATTCTACAGTCGGAATGTTTTATGAAACAGAAATTTGACGATTTGTTGGGTTGTCATTTGTTACTTGTCAGAGTGACTTATTTACAATTATCAAGTTTTATGAAATATGCCCTAGGATGTGCTGGGAGTATGTTTTTGTTTGTTTGTAAATTTAATGTTGTTCTAGAATGTCAAGTTTCTGGTTTTTTGGATGGATACGTAGTATTATTATGTCAATGTCTATGTTACTGTAGTTGTGATTGGAGTTAGATCACACAGTACACCACATACAACTTGAAAGGAGCTATAATACACACAAATAAAATACACAAATAAACCAGAAAATCAAAAAAGGGATAGAGAAACAGAATAACATCACTAAAAGAACAACAAAGTAAACATACCACAAGAAAAACAAATTCCACCCTAGAATATTTAACATAACCAACCACGACGAAACCAAACTTCTTGAAAAGGGACTAAATAACACAGCAAAGAAGTTGAAAAGATAATTAGTGATAATCATATAAGTGTTGAAAGTGAGATTGAATTATGTGCTTAAATTGTTATATGTCTTTCATCTTTACTTTAAAATAACACTCCTGCATCCGATGACTGCTATGTCCGGTCCCAGATTCTAGTAAATAATATAATTATATTTTCTCTAAAAATAATAAAATTAGCCAAAGGTAGGGAAATTTTACGTGTTAATCACACTAGTCCATTCATTCATATTCTGACAAGTCCAGATGCGAATGTTCTTATCAAGAAGGCTCTGGCATTATACATTGTTGTAGTATATTTCTTAGTATATCAGAGTAAATTATCAACGGCCAATAAAATGAAAATTGTTTTCAAACCTGTTAAGCCTACATGTAGTTTTCGTACTAAAATTGTAGATGAATTCATATTAATAGTAGTAATTCAAGAAACATGAATTTTATGAAAATATCCATTTATACATTTGCCATACTAGGTTGTGTTTTCATGGTCTCAGGTAAGATATTTATAAACCAAATGCTCAATTAAAATATGGTATAGGTATGCTACATAAAGTGTTTTACTTTCTCATTATGCATATTATTAACTTATGAGAGGAATAATGAGATGCTGCAAAACTTCGGTTTTGAGTTTTTCTTAAAAAAACGCACAGTTCAATGTTTTGTGCACGTCTTCTCTGTGCACAGCAATTTATCCAAACCATTGAATATATTCTGTTCATATTTCATATATGTCAGTTATTTAATCGGAAACGATGCACCGCATATAATGATGAAATTGTTGAATCCAGTAACGGTGATACATGTTCTGGTGATTTACTAGAATGATTCACTCATATTCGACGTTAAAGCCCTAAGCGGCGCAAACTCAAGAAATAACTTATGTTCACTGCATATAAATAAATTTTCCTGAACCTAAGACTTCAAAACTACCTTCAGTTATCGATAGTTTGGATCCAGAGCGCATGCATTCTTCGTTGAGAGAGAGCCAGTCGACAACTTGCTGCAAAAGTTCAAGAAATAACTTATCTTCATTTCATTCAAATACATTTATTCATACTTTAAATATGGCGATTAATGTAACAATGATTTTAACGAGTTTTTTTTGTATAAATGCTTTGATTTTAATACATTTTATTCTTAATTTAGATTGAAAAACTGTAATATTTAACTATCGTGTTTGCTCAAGTAAAGTTCGCACTCTTTTTCCCTTTTGGCCACTGAAAAACTGGGATACATACAATATGCGGATTTTTTTTAGTGGTGGATTTAATCTAGGTTTTTCCTTGTATAATTGAAAGTTCCGAAAGTTATGTCAATTTATTACAATTTCGTAACAAATCTTGATTTAGCGATAATTAAAATTATTGTAACCATAATGAATGTATTGTACGTACACCATAATCTATTCTTGACCGTTATTTAAAATTATTTTGGGTCTTACAAGTCAGTGTCTGTAAAGGAGGTATAATTATTTTGGATCACACACGAGACTTTGACTATGGAGGGACTACCCTGGTGAGGGATCAGCTCGACACAGGGACCACTTTCTAAAAACAATACGTATATATATATATATATATATATATATATATATATATATATATATATATACAGGGCTTTCATTTCAAAATATTCCAGTCTAAATAACTAATTATTTAAACTGAATTCAATTTTAACAAAAAATACGTCAATTTAAATATTGAGGGGGAAATCTGAAACCAGGCTTAATTGCATTTTATATTTCACGCCCACTTCCAGCCAACTCCCTTTAGAAATTTCAAATGGCACGCCTATATTTTTATACTGAAATATGAAAGAGCATTCAATTATTTTTACAACTCATTCATTTATTTCACATCTCTTGTTTTATATCGTTGTCTGGCAACCTCGATTGTTGTTATTGTTGATTACAGTAGAAACTACAAATACCATTGAACATTTCCTGTAATAGTTGTGCATTATCACCTTCATCTCATTCGGACGCTAGATAATCATATCGGTTGATAAAGCGTCATAAAATAATCAATTAAAATAATGAACGAACGAATGAATAAATGAATGAATTTGGCGTTTTCACGAATTGGTGATGATGTGCTGAGCGTTTACCACAATATTTAACATAGGGATAATTTTACTTAGGCCTATATAAATTTCTGCCTTCATATAACCTAGCTAATCCATGCAGACCTTGAATTAATCATAATGTTCAAATCCATAATTATTTTCTCGTTATGTTATATTGTAGATGTTTTAAATAGTTAACGAAATGACTAAATTTTCCATATTTATTTATTTATTTATTTACTTACAGAGTTAAGGCCATAGGGCCTTCTTTTACACTCTACCAGGTCACAAAGTATACAAGCAGTGAAAATTTAACAACGTTAAAGGACAGAATACTAACATATTACAAAAAAAAAAAAAATAACATAACAAAATCGACAGTAAACAACATGAAAATAATACCATAATAGAAAAAAGGAAGTAAAATACAGATCTAAAGATTGGAATATAAGAAAAGATACTCAGTTAGTACAAATAGTTAATAGGGAAAACGTAAGGAAGAATACAACAAATTCAATGTAATAAAATAATAATAAGAAAGAAGACCAAAATACGAAAATTAAATAAAATCCACAATAAAAAGGGTAGGATAATAAATTTATCTGGTGATCAAGAGAGAAAAAAAGGAAAAGAAATGACAAGAAAAAAAATGTATATCTGTGTATATATTTTACAAAACTAACGCAGAGAAAAGGGCTTATAATTGAAAGAAATCTGAATTGAAAACGTGCAATTTTAGTTTATTTTTGAAATTATATAATGTCCGACAGTCTTTGACATGTTGTGATAGTTCCAGAAATGAACTGCAGAGACGGTGAAAGATGAAGAGTAGAAGGATATTCTGTGTTTAGGAATGGAGAGTGTGATAATATGGTGTTGTGAGCGAGTATCTATTTCATGATATGAGGACAAATGTTGAAAACGAGAAGCTAAGTAGCTAGGGTTAGAGTTCTGAAGAATATTGAAGAGTAAAGTGAGAGAGTGAATAGTTTTCGGTCTTTGAGAGAGACCGAACAGCATATTGAATGAGATAAAAGATAACAGCTATCTTTAATGTCTCTAGCTTTTCACTTAGGTTCTACTTAACTCTTACTTAAGTAACGAGCTTTGAATAAAACATTTTTCGACTTTCACCAGCCGAAGTGAGAGATGAATGAGCCTTAAGTTTGAGCGATGACTCTGAATACGACGTTTAATGCAACTGAAGATAGGGGAAAGAGATTTATAATTACTCTCTGGAAAATATTGTAATTTAGTATGTCTTTTATAGGAACACAAAGACTAAAGTGTAAGATTCATGGGTTATTATCTCTAAAAGAATTTGGATAAAAATAGGACATCATGATTTTTGTGTCTGGAATATGATTTGTTATATATGAAAAAATCATTCACAAGTTTTCTCATAACTATTCATGGAGTTACAGTGCAGGAATCTACACGAACATAACGATATGGATTTGCATTGGATACTTTAAAATTTAGTTGAATTAGTTGTTGCAACAGAATTCCAGACAGCGGTTACATATAAGAAGTTTCGATAACACTAATGCTAAGTAAATAGCAATAGTCTACTAATAATAACGACAATATAGGGTTGTTTCCGATCTCTGATAACGATTTTAGAATGACGCCATGTGCGTGAGGAGTCACACGACAACTACTGGTCTGTCACCTCTGGCCACAGACCAGTAGTTAGTGATTTCATAGTCAGAGTGCACGGTGTCTCACAGCACCAATGCCCAAGAAAATCGAGTCTTTTTACGAGGGGTACATTAAAAACCTTTCCGATGCCAAGTATCGTTAAATGAAAATCATAGGAGCCTGCAAAAAACGTGGTTTCGTTATTTCCAAGAAAGACATCTTCTGTGTACTTAATAAGACTGGTAAAGCTCGGATGGGATTAATTTGTATCATCTTCTGGGGTAGTGCGGCTTGTGACGAGGGATGGATTTCCTAGCTTTTTTATCTCTGGAATTAATCTCATTCAAGATTTGTCAGTCGTATTAAGTACACAGAAGATGCCTTTCTTGGAAATAACGAAACCACGTTTTTTGCAGGCTCCTATGATTTTCATTTAACGATACT